>NW_019943742.1:36933-66684 GCF_002910315.2 Salvelinus sp. IW2-2015 | reverse complement strand
AAAGTTCTGTTAAAAAATTATATACTAAGCAATGATGTAAAGACAGATTCGAAGCCTTGCACGCAAAATCAGCAGATTACGAGTGTAGTACTTAGAGCTATTTAAAACCACGTGAAGGGTGTACTTACACCACTGCATTAGCGACTAGATTCAAGAAAAGCTAAAATGTCGTGTATTATCTCTCGCGTAAGGTGCATACTAGCACGGGCAGATTCTGGGGTGGTTGCGCTCGGTCAGACACAAGCTATGATAGTAAAGGTGTTGATCCGTTTCTAGAACTACATCTCTAGCGAGACTCTCGATACAGCTGTTTGAAGCGGTTACAGCCAATGTATGAGCAGTCACGTAATACATGGTCCGACAGTGAGCGCTGAGTGTCGTGTGGGTATTGAAATAGATAGATAGTGTGTGATCAACTTAAAAAACGTGGCTCGTTCCGCGCTTATATAATATCTCAAAGGCGCTCTTATCTCCATAGTTCGTGCAGTGTATATGTATTATATGAACTAGCCACATCAAGGTGTAGGAGTGGTGATGTCTCTGTGTATCTTAATGCTCTCGTATAATAGGGCTCTGAACTCTATCAGGTTGTATAATAACGAGAGCATAATTCCTTACGAGACTATTCTATAGCTCTTATCTTCTAGGTCTGACGATACCTAATATACTCAGGTGTAAGCTGTGCTATCTCAATTCGTAAGTTGTCACTAGTAATCTCCACTATGTCTTTTACTTGTATCTACATTAGGATTATATATTAGATCGCATGCTATCGATATAAATTAAGTCAACTACTATATCTCCTAGTTATTTTGTTTGTCCTATATCTGCGAGTATTCATTCTGAGCTACTCAATAGCGTACTGCTTCGATGCTCAGCTCTGCTACCTCAGGTGATCATATCGTGCGATCAGAACTATACATCTCTATCATTAAGAACAGACTGTCTTCATACATGATTGATTCAATATATATACGCTCTAGTGTCTCTGAGATCGTGTCAGATGCATTGACTAGTATTGAGACTATACTCAAATCACTCTCGGATGATGCTTAGACTCATTGTGGTTAATCTGTTACGTTTTAGCGTATTTACTACCTAATAAATTCGTGTGAGTTCGCTGAGTGTTCCAACTCTTATCACTTTCTGAATTCAGTATCGACCTAAATCATATCGCTGCTAAATAATTCACACATATACTGAGTTATTCACATGTATACTCGATTGATCTCCTTTAGAGTGTGCTAGTATAACATCTTCTCACATTATGATGATCGATACGGTGTGTGATATTTCACTTGTTTTGGTTTTTGTGATGCTGATGTGACTATGTGCTATCTCGATCTTAGACTCTCTATGTGAAGGAGCATCATCTCTCCCCTCATTACTTGTTCATTTTTATATTGAGGTACTCTTGATCCAGCTCCTGTAGCGTAATATAGCGTTTGACTGTATCTTAGATCGAGAGTGGCGTAGGTGACTACTATAACTCCCCTCACATTAGTGTTTATTTTTGATAATACTGTTTATATAGTCCTCCCCCCTCTACCCATTCAGTATGATAATCTATACTTCTCATAAGTGTGCATCTGTTAACCGAGGGGATACCTCCAGTGTCCGCGTCTTCAGGCGCAAATCATTAGACTGACCACCAACATAACAAAAGCAAATCTTGAGTCATGAATGTATTTACGACAGTTTAACATTGTAGCTCTAAGGAAACTACATATAGCAAAGCTACTGTGGGACACCTGGCTAGTCGTATACAAGTCTTATTCTACTACAAATCATGACCATTACGTACTCTACTGTAGTTTAATTCCTCCTTATAGTGTCCTAAGATGTTACGCTTATTACCTGTAGTATCCTCGCACAGTGCTGTACGTGGCTCGCTATAACAGTGTCCACTTAGCATGTTTATAGTATATTATTTGATATCTGCCAGACCGCATATACAGAGTGCCTCCAACTCCTCTTCTGAATGATGTGACAAGTGCGTGTTGACTCTTCTCTATTACGTATAGGTGTGTATTTATAGTCAGAACTATTGGCATGTACTACAAGCGTAGTCTTTTGGCTCTTAGAGATCCTACATTCATCCAAAAGAAACAAGTAAGCATTTAGGCGGAGTGTCGATGAGCATATGCAATCCATAGTTTGTATGTGGAGTATAGAGATTTTGCCTCCGATACTGCCATATGGTCTCTGTGAGCGGTCACTCCACCTTCTAATGTCCGTCTCACTAGATTTATCAAATTGTCGCGCCAATAGCGTGTTATGAGGATACGGTTGAGGTCAAAGTGTACTGTCTGTGGTCACAGTGCCCAGTCAAGTTCTTACTCTCATCTCATCATCTATTCGTGAATCAGACAATGTCTCTGTTATGGTAGCAAAATCTCTTACATAGACATTGTGACAGTGCTCGAACCTCTCCCAAGAGCGAGATCGTGTGCGAACATGGCGTGGACAACAGAGGTGGAACAATTAAATTTGTATAAAAATGTCATAGTTCTTATAGCTGAGAATTGACTTAATTACGAGAGTATACGCAAGTTAGAGGATATGACAACCATCCACTCACCACATTAAACTCGTGTAAATACACTGGACAAAGCCAAGCTCATGGAATGATCTTATGACGCAGGAGAATCGCAGATCTCGTATTATCTAGATTGCTTATGTGAATTTGTGGTGTTCAAGCGTGGTGAGCACCCTTTATCATAGACTTTTAGTTTTTTATTATTCTTCTATCTCGAACAATCTAAGGCGCCTTTGCTGCGCGCAGCAACACATACCGAGCGAATGATACGAGCTCTCAGCGCTCGTCTAAAACGATCCAGCTTATACTGACATCCATGCACACCAGCTAGCGCTCATTACAGATTTAGACTCGACAAGTATGTGCTGCCATTCCGGGTGCCAGGTGAGAGTGGATTTTTCCTTGTGACACCATGCGTCAGACTCAACCCTCTACGATGTGTTACTTGCCATCCAGACACTGCTAATACTACCACTAGGACCCACGGATGACGTGACGATATGAATGATCAGAAATATTTATGAGCATGTTGCAAAAATTCTACGTGGATGCTGTGCACGACTTCGGCATTCGAAGGGCAGAATTCGCAGACGTGACGGCTCCTAAAGCTACCCTTCCTGTCTGCTTGTACACGCATCTCTAGATGCAGTAGTATGGAGCTTTGCGAGACCTCTATACATATGGCACTCGACCATGAAGTGCTCTTCTTGGTAGTGGAGCGGCTGAGCCTCTATGTGAGACAGACCTTCTTGGTTAAGACGTAAACGGTTCTCAATTGATTTGAGTCTTTGAGACTCTCTGTAGTGATGAAAGCTTTATACGCACATACCAGTGAGCGCATCAGCTACCTTTCTCGGACTTACTCGGCGTCAATCTTATTCTGTAAGGAGGCCGTGTGAGGGCTCTTGAGTGGACTTACTCACTGTATTTAGCACATGATTCTGCATACTGTGAATATGCTTTTGCCTAGAGGAATAATGTTGTGTACAGCTATCACATAGTAACTAGATGGAGAACTCTTGACGTGCGTGCTCGCGTTGCCATAAGACCCAAAGTATCTTACTCAACTAAAGATCTCTATTTAGCACTTCACGAATCGCGAGCATTCACATAATCGCATTGCGTAATTCCGTGTGCATAAGAAAGCTACTTGATCTCCCACTGAGTGATAAACACGTCATTGTGGGAGACTACCAAAGCATTTGAGCTCTCCTTAGATTATTATAATTAACTTCTCTCGCATAAGATCCTAGTCCTAGTAGAAACTACCTTAATCATTCTCGAGAAAAAACTATAATTTACACTCACATGATTTAAAATGATTTGTTTTGTTATCGTTTACAAACGTGGACCGCTCTCACATACTCACTAAATCATCGACTCTCAACCCAGTAACATGACCTTAATTAATTCCCACATTATGACATACTCATGGTAGATGAATTTTTCAGAAACAGAATCTATGCATGATTATACTAGGCCCTCATCCTCCTCACATCAAACATAGAGTAGACATGGTACCTCGAGATATGATCTGTGAGAGTGAACAAATATAATATTATATTATACATCAAAGAAGTCGAATACCATAAAAAATAATACATAAGAACCAAGTGACAATGAAAATTAATTTAGTGTGGTGTCAACTTGTAGTCTCAACCACAAAACAATCAATTAATGATGCTGAATGCATATCATGATCTCCAAGTCGCTCTCGCGTGCGCCGATGTGTGAGACCTCTAACTAAGCTAGCCTCAGAGAGCGATCTCCTCTTCAGATTGCTTTACGAGTGCTCCTCAGTTGTCAGGGTAGTTAACCAACAACCAACACATGTTGAGGAGTGCCACTCTCTCCGCGTGATCAGCTGAGTGTATAATAACTCCGAAATTCTAACCAAACAGTGGTACTGAGATTGCTATCTGATTAGTTGGGTCATTACTCTCTAGTGTATAGGTAACAGTTGTGTCTAAACGCTGAACTAATGCATAGCAATTGTTGGATCCATAATCTAGACATTTAGTGGGTGTCAGCTGCTCTAAAAATGAGGTCTCTCGTAGTGCGAGACGAAGCGGATGTGCGCCGGAGAGCGCGCGTGGCTCAATGTCAAAAACTCAATGTCTCCTCGCATAGAGGGGTAACACTAGACACCCATTGAATGATGAAGGTGGCTTCTATAAGAAGTGACTTCAATATTTATTGAAGAATTTATTATATTTGATTTCCTCTCGAAAAAAATCAATAAGCTTCTTTTATAGATGGAATGTACGTAATAACGCTTATTGTAGTGAAAAGTCTCTCCTGGAGAATCAATAAGATGCTGGGCTGAGCATCTCAGGTGTTTCTCATATTCCGGTGGTCTCGTGTTACCGCTTGAGGTACCGATGGCAGGTGTGATAAGATGCGATTACAAATCGTCGGTATGGATCTAGGTTGTGGGCTGAGAGTCGTATTCTGTACGAGAGTCTAGGTGTTTAGTCGTGCTAATCTCCGTCGGTGGACATCCTGTAGTGGTATGAGGTACTGTGCTAGGGGAGGGTTCTGCGAGACTACCGGGAGGTCTAGCTGTGGGACGGGGCCCAGTTGAACTGCAGGGGTTCTTGCGAATCACGCCTCAGCGCTGCTGTAGGTTGCTTTGCCCCGTTTTCTCATTAGTATGGGTCACTGAGAGAGGGGCGTCTCCTCCGTGATGCGGAGGTCTAGTGGAACGAGTTACGTTGCACGTCGTATGGTTCTCAGATTCTCTGGGCAGGTCTGTGGAGGATTACCTGCAGAGGTCTCTCACAATCTGGGGTTCTCTGGGGAGTCTGTGGGGTACTGGCACGGGTGTTCTCAATCCGGGGTCTGTGGAGGTATCTGCATGTGTGGTTCTCAATCCGGGGTCTGTGGAGGTACTGCAGGGGTTCTCAATCCGGGGTCTGTGGAGGTACTGCAGGGGTTCTCAATCCGGGGTCTGTGGAGGTACTGCAGGGGTTCTCAATCCGGGGTCTGTGGAGGTACTGCAGGGGTTCCACGGCACCCTGACAGTACTCGTTGCAATGGAAGACATTTGATAGAATTTTTACATGACAAAACCACTTAACCTACTCTTAATTATTGCCTAATATAATGGAATGCATATTTTTTTAACCAATTCTGATCGTTGTTACAAGCAGAACTTTGACAATATTACCGTTATATCAACACACTCTTCACACCCGTTTAACAACTCTAAATAGCTTTGGCATAGTAGGCATCAAGTCCCTTGCCAATAATGTTGCCTACAACGTTGCATACAATGTTCCTATTCATCAAACACATATTACGCCCTAGATACCTTCAATTGCCCAATTTATAGCCACGCCCAATTTAGGATTATTCTTTAACAATGTGATGTTGCGCTCCAAAGGGACAACTTGAAATAACATGATGTAGATAATTAAATAATCAAAAGAAAAACGTGTTTATTACACACTTAGAAAAGAAGGTTCCTTATAGAACCAAAAAGGCTTCTATCACTTCCTTAATATATGGAACCACTAAAAGTTATATATATATTTGGGTTCAGTGAAGAAGAACCTCTAGAGTTCTAATCAACGAAAGGTTAATGTTTTGAGGATGTGAACCCAGCAGCCCTCCAGTGGTCAGATCAATTCCTCCTGTTTTTTCCATCGCCCGGCCCGGGATTCGAACCAGCCACCTTTCGGTCACAGCTCCAACTCCAACCTGAGTTAATCTTCAGAAATAAACATGAGTTAATCTGCCAAAATGAAGACAAAATGCTATGCAGTTATACATGGTATCACTTGTTATACATAATTATTATACATAAATCATTGCCAAAAGCACAAGACATACTGTTGCATGTAGGTCTATATTATTTATGGGTTGATCACATAGAAATATAAAAACATTATTTTTAACTACTGCAATGCAATTACATGTGGCGCAGGAACCACTGACTCACTGCATTATTCTATAGTATTATCAAGACACCTGCTGTTAACTCTTAACTACTTAGGACAGCTCACGAGGTGTCCTGAATATCTGCCGACTAGGTGGGACTAGAGACTTCATGCATAGCTTTAATTTATACCCATAAGTGTAAAATGTCTTTATTCTCAGCACTTATAGGACCAATTCTCTACTCTGAGACGCTTTGTGGATATGGGCCCAGATCTCAACATATTGTTATATTTTTTTTTTGTAACATTTGTTTAACATAATAAAAAAATGAATATTACTAATGTAACCCACTGTAAAGACTGGGTTTAGTTGATTGTGTTGCACTGCTCATGTCTGTCCGCGTCCACGTACAGAACTGTCCGCGTCCCCGTACAGAACTGCCCGCGTCCATGTACAGAACTGTCCGCGTCCACGTACAGAACTATCCGCGTCCCCGTACAGAACTGTCCGCGTCCCCGTACAGAACTGTCCGCGTCCCCGTACAGAACTGTCCGCGTCCCCGTACAGTGAACTGTCCGCCGATCCCGGCCTTAATACATGAACCTTCCGCATGCCTCGCCCTACAGAACCTGTCCCGCATAGTCCCACGAGTCGGAACATGTCAAGCGCCAAGATGATAACGCGCAATGTGAACATGGCCATAGCTAGTTATGCGTCGCGCGTCATGTCGCTAGTAGCATTTCAATCAGAGTTACAGTCGACTCTTGCTCTGAGACCTGGGTTAAGTAGTGTTGCCCTCTTGCGCTCTGTGCCATAGCATATGACGCCCACGGCCTTTGATGGAGCGTATGTAGGTAAGACGGACCCAGTGCATTCGAACCTGTGCAGGCAACCGTTGTTGAGTGCAGAGGTTCCTGTTCGCGCCTGAGGCTTCGCGCGAGGGACGACGTAAAGTATTACTGTTACATATCTGAGCTGTTGACCCCGAATCACTGTAGTCGTGCGAAAAAGAGAGGAGCTTGAAAGAGTCGGGCGTGAGTGTAACGGAATGTGTAAATGGCTAGAGAGCAAGTGTAGCGGGCGTTATCATCCTAGTAGCATTTCGAACAGTTACGTCCCACTTGCTCTGAGACTTAAGTACTCGGTTGCCCCTTGCTGCGACGTGCAAACGCCGTGCCTTGGAGATGAGGTAAAACGATTGCTTGACGTGACCGAGCGCAGCTTTGTTGAATGTGGCAGAAGTCCCCTGTTCGCGCCCGGTTCGGGCGAGGCGACGACGTTAAGTAAGACTCAACATATACGTTGTACACAAGCATATTGTCCGCGTTAACGCCGCCACGAGTTGTCTGAGGTGATCTTGGAATAACGACGGGAGCTTCACTACAGTGTTGAGACACCGAAGGTTCATGTGAATCATTTGCTTTTTCTTTTACCGGGTCAGCGACGACAGGTATGAGTGTACCAGATCCTTCACTCTCTATTCTTGTTCATTTCGTGTTCACCTGATCTTTCGTTTCTCATCGCAAACGACAGAGGTACAGAACAACAGAGCTAGCCTACTAAGTCAGCCAACAAGCTAGAGCAGTAGCAGCGTAACAATAACGATATAACCAAGCAGACATCCTAGCTTAACTTAGCTAACAATACATTAATTCTCTCCATGAACGATGCTGCCTAACCTCTCCGGTCTCTCCTCTCTTCACTAATGCGACGGTAACTAGTGTTTTAACCCCTGCTGTCCAAGAAACGACCGAACTAATTGAACTATATTTTCAGGGCGCCTCAATAGCAGTATTGAACACCGGGAGTGTAAAAATCACTTATCAGACCTCAACCTCAAGTAAACATGTCATTATACAAAACATCTTAACATCTGATATTGCGAGGTAAACAAACCTCGGAACTGTAAAGAAAGGGACAAGAGTGCGAGTCTCTCCAGGCCACCAATAAATTAACATAATTAACCCTCCCCGGTTAGTAAATTTACCTCAACATGCCCAGGAGAGGCAGAAGTAACGACACCCACCTTTAGCGGAGCTGACTACAACCGCCTCCTCGCTCAAATGAATATTCGTATTAAAAAATGACACACTGCTCGCGCACCGCAAACGAGCGTCTAGCAAGGCAACATAAACTTTATTTGTACCAATCGCTCGGCATCTCCTCATATGGTTATAGAAGCAGTACCCACTGCCATCCCCTTTGGTTATTAGAAGCACGGTACCCACGTGTCCCATTGCCTCATTGGTTATAGAAGCAGTACCACGATGCTATCTTCCTCATTTAGCAAAAAACATAAACATAAATTATATAACTTTCTAAAACAATAAAAGCTAATTTCCAAGACGAACATTTCTGAAAATGCGATATATAAGCGTTTTTGAAATGACAACTCTTCTCATAATTATACCCATCTACTCAGAGATATGGAAGATGTAATTGGCTCTGTTGTGTTGAAGGAACCCCACATCCAAGCAGGAAGCAAACCAGCCTTCCCCCTGTACCCAGACTGATGCTGTCCATAAGAGTGATCGGTCTATGGACCATCTATGAGTCTCCAGAAAGGGAGGACTTCTACTGACAAGGTAAGAAGGAACTCATAGGCGTCATGTCAGTAGTTAAACATCACTGTTCTCTAGTCATTCTTCCTCATTTTCCATTTGAGTTGTTGTTGTTTCATAAATCCATGGCGTAATCCTATGTCATTTTCATAGTCCTAAACCAAATATAAACCAAACACAAACATTCCCTCCCTGTGTGTGTGTTGGTTGTGTGTGTGTGTGTGTGTGTGTGTGTGTGGTCGTGTGATGATGTGTGTGTCAGTGACACTACACTGTGAAAGACAACACCCCAACATGCTGTGTGATGTAGTCGCTTGATGTGTGTGTAGTGTTGTGTGTGTGTGTGGTGTGTTTGTGCACTCCTGGAATGAGATGTAATCCTATACTAAGATTTGCCTAGTCCACTTTCTACCCTTACCTCACATGTACATATTACCTCAATTATAGTTCTCATTATTACCTAACTACCTGGTAGCCCCTGCCACATTGACTCCCCCGTACTGCGTACTCCTTATAGTCTCATCGTCATATACCTGCAACTACCTGGTACCTGACCTGCACATCATCTGACATCAGACCTATGGTATCGCTTATAGTCTCATTTATTACCTCAAGTAACCTCGAAGTACTCGCCACATTGACTCGAAAGTACTAGGTACCTCACTTATCAGTCTCAAATTTTACCTCAACTACCTGGTTTAGCCCCCTGCCACATTGACCTCACAGTCCACTGAGTACTCCTAGTATAGTCCACGCATATTACCTCACAACTTACCTCGGCTACTCCCTGCACCATTGACTCAGTACTGAATCCTTATAGTCTCAATATTCAAAAAACCGAACTATTATCGCATCAACTACCTACAGGTACCCTGCAATTACTCCAGTACTTGGTACTCCTATAGTCTCATTATTACCTCAACTACCGTGTGTGGTAAACCCCTGCACATATAGAACTCACAAGTACTAAGGTACCACAGACGCCCACCCACGCCACAAACACAAACAAACAAAAAAAAACCAAAACCACACCATTCCTCCCAGTACCATATATTACCCTCACTCCGGTACCCTATTAGCCCACATTGACATCAGATACTGCGTTCCTCTCCCTCGGCGCCTCATTATACCATCAAAACCTACTGGATACCTGCACACTTGACTCAAAGTAACTGGACTCCCCTTATAGTACTCATTATTACCTCAAACTAACGCGTGGTACACCCTGCACCATATGACTCGTAACTGGACAATCCTTAATTGTCTCACATTTACCTAACTACGCGTGTACCCCTTGCCAGGATTGACTCAGTCATGGTAATCCTTATAGTCTCTATAATTACCTCAATACCTGGTACCCTGCTACATCAGTACTGGTACTTCTTATAGCCTTCATTATTAACACTACACTCCTAGAGATACACCCTGCCACATTGGACACAAGATACTGAGAAATCAACATACTAATAGTCTCAATCGAATTATTACGCCAAAACTATACTACCGAGGTACGCCCTGCACTTGACTCCCAGCGATACTGAGTACTCGTACCTTTAGTCTCATTATCATACGCTCAACCTAACTAGGATACCCTGCACATCAGAAACAAAAATTGAACTCANTGATTTATTTGTGTCTTGCTGTCCAGGGCCCTGGTTTGTACTACGTGGACGATAACGCCACACGTCTCTCTGGTCGTATGTTCTCTACTGGTTGTGGTAGCAGCTATGCGTACGGAGTGYTGGACAGCGGCTACCGTGAGGACATGACGGTAGAGGAGGCGTACGAGRTGGGCCGCCGTGGCATCACCCACGCCACGCACAGAGACGCATACTCTGGAGGAGTGGTCAACCGTGAGTGACCTTGTTCTGAACCTATACTCATTCTATAACGATTCATTTGATTTGATTTGACTTGACTAAGTCAGTTCATGTGAGACCATGTGAAGAATAGATAGGTGCAGGATTGAGTTTGATGTATGTTGAGATATTGTTTGTTGTGTAAATTCTAAATCTACAATTCTAAATATAAGGATTTATCCATATTAAAAAATATATGCTGAATCCATAGGAAAATAAAATGTAAACAATACCTTTAAAATGTATTTGTGTGTCTGTGTTTGTCCAGTGTACCACATGCAGGAGGACGGCTGGATAAAGGTGTGTAAGGAGGATGTGTCAGAGCTGATCCACCGCTACAGGAAGGGCATGTTCTGATCATAGATCAGTTTCTACACAGACACACTGTGTTCTCTATCAACTGATCCCAGCACTGCTCCAAATAAAGACAATTTTCAAACTGCGTACTCTGGCCTCTTGTTTAACCTGAAGGTCTTACATGCTGTCACAACTTTCTGCAACTGTTACCAGTCCTATTCAAATGTATAGTATGATAATCTACCAGTTATTTACCAGTCCCAGTTATTGGAAAATTGATTTTAATTTTCTCTGTAAAGTCTGTTGAGGCTTGTGAAATACACTTGACAACTTTGTGACTTGAAGCATTTTAGTCAAATATTTTAGCCTAAACATTCTAAACATAACATACTAAACATACTAAACATTCAAATAACATAACCTCATAACTGACAGTTGGAGGAAGTAAAATTCAGAGTCCTTATAGTTTTGTCTATCATATCTGCCTCCAACAAACTGTTTCCTGAAACACAAATACATGTCCCAAACCAGTCAGATGTTTGCCCGGTTATCTTTTGGTTGGCATAATTCTGTAAATTTCCACCTCAGTATAGGAGTTCACTGTACAAATTAAATTCTACAAACAATGTTTATGCTATCAGAGGAAGTCTTGAATTAATGGAATGAATTTGCCATAAAACCTGAAGAAGCCTATTTCTCCCATATTATGTTCATTTTCTCAGATTGATAAATGAGTCACTGGATATGTGTGCAGTAGTTACATGGGGAGTATACTATAGTTTCCCAGTGGATTATTATAAAGAGAATTACATCCCTTACAGAAACTACATTCCATGAAATAGTCTAGCAACATTGATAATGTGCAACAGGTAGGGCGTGAATACGTCACGTTCCTGACCTGTTTTCCTTTGTCTTGTATTTATTTAGTTGGTCAGGGCGTGAGTTGGGTGGGTTTGTCTATGTGTGATTTTCTATGTTGGGATTTTGTGTTCGGCCTGGTATGATTCTCAATCAGAGGCAGCTTTCAATCGTTGTCCCTGATTGAGAATCATACTAAGGCAGCCGGGGTTTCACGTGTGTTTTGTGGGTGTTTGTTTCCGTGTTAGGTGTTTTACCACACCGGAGTACTGATTAATAGGTCTTCTGCCCACGTTCGTTTATTTGTTTTGTATTTCACGTGTTCATTGTTCGTTATAATAAATCATCATGAGCACTAACCACTCCGCATATTGGTTCCGATCCTTCTCGCCTCTCTCCTGTCCGAGGAGGAGAAGAAGTAGTGACAGCCGTGTACAGAAACACCCACCACCAAAGACCAAGCGGAGTGGAAAAGACAGCAGCAGCAGCAGCGCAAAAAAGGAGAATTGGAATGGGAGGACGTTTTGGAACGGCAAGGGTTGCTACACATGGGAGGAGATCCTGCTGGAAAGGATCGCCTCCCATGGAACAGCTGGAGGCAACCGAGAGAGGAACGGCGGTATGAAGGACGCGGCTAGCACGGAAGCCCGAGATCAGAACCAAAAATTCTTGGGGGGGGAAACACGCGGGAGTGTGCAAAGCCGGGTAGGATACCGAGCCAACTCCCCGTGCTTACCGAGGCGTCGTACTGGTCAGACACCGTGTTATGCGGTGAGCCGCACGGTGTCCCCAGTACTCAGTAGCGCTGTGCTTAGCCCAGTGCGGGCTATTCCACCTCGCCGCACTGGTAGGGCTAGGTTGGGCATCGAGCCGGGTGTCATGAAGCCGCCCAACGCATCTGGCCTCCAGTGCGTCTCCTCGGGCCGGCGTACATGGCACAGCCTTACAAATGGTGTCCCCGGGGTCGCCAGCATAGCCCAGTGCGGGCTATTCCACCTCGCCGCACTGGCAGGGCTACACGGGACCATTCAACCTGGTAAGGTTGGGCGGGCTCGCGTGCTCAATTGTCCTCCTTCACGGTCCGGTAATTCTGGTGCCACCTCCACGTACCAGTCCTCCGGTGGCAGGCCCCCGTACCAGGCTGTCTCTCCGGGTTCTCCTCCAGTTGCTCTCATCTGCCCAGCGCTGTCTGAGCTGCCTGCGCTGCCCAGCGCTGTCGAGCTGCCCGTCTGCCCCGAGCCGTCAGAGCTGCCCGGCTTCCCGAGCCGTCAGAGCTGCCCGTCTGTCTCGAGCCGTCAGAGCTGCCCGTCTGTCCCGAGCCGTCAGAGCTGCCCGTCTGTCCCGAGCCGTCAGAGCTGCCGTCTGTCCCGAGCCGTCAGAGCTGCCCGTCTGTCCCGAGCCGTCAGAGCTGCCCGTCTGTCCCGAGCCGTCAGAGCTGCCCGTCTGTCCCGAGCCGCTAGAGCCGTCCGCCAGACAGGAGCAGCCAGTGCCGTCCGCCAGACAGGAGCAGCAGTGCCGTCCGCCAGACAGGAGCAGCCAGTGCCGTCCGCCAGACAGGATCCGCCAGAGCCAGCCAGCCAGGATCCGCCAGAGCCAGCCAGCCAGGATCCATGTTTCCGTGTTAGTGTTTTCACCACACGGTACTGTATAGGTTTCTGCACTTAGTTTATTTGTTTGTATTTTCAGTGTTCATTGTTCGTTATAATAAATCATCATGAGCACTAACCACTCCGCATATTGGTCCGATCCTTCTCGCCTCTCCTCGTCCGAGGAAGAATATGACAGCCGTTACCAGAAACCCACACCAAAGGACCAAGCGGAGTGGAAAAGACATCAGCTAGCAGCAAGCGCAAAAAGGAGAATTGGACAGGGAGGACGTTTTGGACGGCAAGGGTTGCTTACACATGGGAGGAGATCCTGGCTGGAAAGGAAATCGCCTCCCATGGGAACACGTGGAGGCAACCGGAGGAGAGGAACAGGCGGTATGAAGGTACGCGGCTAGCACGGAAGCCCGAGAGTCAGAACCAAAAATTTCTTCGGGGGTGGACAACACCGGAGTGTGGCATAAGCCGGGTAGGATACCTTGAGCCAACTCGCCCTGTGACTTACCGACGGGCGTCCGTACTGGTCAGACACCGTGTTATGCGGTGGAGCGCACGGATGTTCCCCAGTACGCGGGTGTACCCAGTACGCGTGCTTAGCCCAAGTGCGGGCTATTCCACTTCGCCGCACTGGTAGGGGCTAGGTTTGGGCATCGAGCCGGGTGTCATGAAGGCCGGCCAACGATCTGGCCTTCCAGTGCGTCTCCTCGGGCCGCGGACATGGCACCAGCCTTACTAAATGGCTTGTCGCCACGGGGTCGCCAGCATAGCCAGTGGGGCTATTCCACCATCGCCGCATGGCAGCGGCTACCAGGGGACCCATGTCAACCTTAAGGTTGGGCGGCCTCGGTTTGCTCAATTGTCTCCTTCACGGTCGGACATTCTGGTGCCAACCTCCACGTATACCAGTCCTCCGGTGGCAGCCCCCCGTACCAGGCTGTGCTCTCCGGGTTTCGTCCTCCAGCTTGCTCTCATCTGCGCCAGCGCTGTCTGAGCTGCCTGCCTGCCCAGCGCTGTCTGAGCTGCCCGTCTGCCCCGAGCCTGTCAGAGCTGCCCGTCGTGTCCCGAGCCGACGTCAGAGACTGCCCGTCTGTCTACGTCAGAGGCCCGTCATGACCGAGTCCGCAGAAGCTGCCCGTCATGTCCCGAGCCGTCAGAGCTGCCCCGTCTGTCCCGAGCCGTCAGAGCTGCCCCGTCTGTCCCGAGCACGTCAGAGCTGCCCGTCTGCTCCCGAGCCGTCAGAGCTGCCCGTCTGTCCCGAGCCGCTAGAGCCGTCCGCCAGACAGGAGCAGCCAGTGCCGTCCGCCAGACAGGAGCAGCCAGTGCCGTCCGCCAGACAGGAGCAGCCAGTGCCGTCCGCCAGACAGGATCCGCCAGAGCCAGCCAGCCAGGATCCGCCAGAGCCAGCCAGCCAGGATCCATGTTTCCGTGTTAGTGTTTTCACCACACGGTACTGTATAGGTTTCTGCACTTAGTTTATTTGTTTTGTATTTCAGTGTTCATTGTTCGTTATAATAAATCATCATGAGCACTAACCACTCCGCATATTGGTCCGATCCTTCTCGCCTCTCCTCGTCCGAGGAAGAATATGACAGCCGTTACAGAATAACATGATAGGCTATTACATTTCAGCCCTAGAGGGCAGATGTACTTCTACAGCTGCTCTGTTCTCCCTGGCAGTTTATTGATCAATAAATATAAGTCCCTGATTAGAAGGAGAATGAAAACTAGCAGTGCTAGGACCTCCAGACAAGTAAAGACACTGAACATTTATTGTAGTCTCTATCATATGATCATGTTCAGGACAAAATAGACTGTGCAGAGATTATCCACTATTTTAATAAGCATTTTATTCAAACATCTTTCATACAGGTCAACAAAATATCTAGAATGTTATTTATTCAAAAGCCTATTACAAAATAATTATTGTGGAACTCCTACACCTACACGTAAACAGTACCCAAAATGAGTATTGGCCCCTATTTAGTTATGCCCGTTGTCGTTTACAGCCAGTGCTTAACTTGGACTGAAATTGGTGCCGGTACTCAAAGAAACATTGTAGAAGATCTCCCTTTCTCAGAAGCATTTTATTAAAACATTTACATATCAGACACTTTTATCCAGAGTGATTTACAGGAGCAATTAGGGTTAAGTTCCTTGCTCCAGGGGACATTGACAGATTTTTACCTAGTCGGGTTGGGGATTCAAACCAGCAACCTTTTGGTTACTGGCCCAACGCTTTTAAGTAATAGGCTACCTGCTACCCCATCATTTTTCATACAGGTGATCAAAATATATATTACTTCTTAAGCCCATATACAAAATTATATTGTTCCACTTCAAGTCCTTTGCTGTTTAGAACATGTCTTAATGCGAACATTGTTAAAAGGTCCAGTATGACACTTTATTGAAATTGTGGAGTTTATTGAAAGGTGTAAGAACATTATTACAGAATACATGAATTTGGTCTCTAATTGGTCTTGTTAGGGTGGTTGATTATGTATCTCTTAAATGGATCACATTTACACTTGCAATAAAATACATGTTCACTTTCCCCATCACCAACTACAGAACGTACAGTCAAAAAGTGTTAAGCCCCATCATAAATCAAACATATCATAAAATCAATAAGCTAGAAAAATAACACCACTTTCGATAAAAGAGAAAAATTTACAACTGGAACATGTGGAAAGGCCTTGTCTGGCTTATGGCCATGCAATTAAACAAGTTAGTGTGAGCAAAGTTATAATGTCACATAATTACTGTATCTTATACCACCAAAACATACACTACACATTCAAACAAAACAAAACAATTATTCAGTTTACAGCAATATCTTTTAAATGTGATTGTTTTGGTGGCTTCACTTAGGGGAAAATCAGGCAAATGTATGTTCTTTTTGTAGAATAATATATATTAAAATCTTAATTTAACATCTCGCAACAATCTAATCCTTTCCAGAAACACACTTTCCTGGTGTTCCATTGATTCTAATTTACCTGTAAGACTGAGATACGTCTATCACAGTGGTAATATTACATTATATAATTCAACAAAATTACAGCACAAATTTTAAAAAGTCAAACCATGGAAATATTACATTTTATAATTCAACAAAATCTTCAGCTCCTTCCTAAAACACATGAGAAGAGAGAGGTTACACACATAAACCCATTCTAAACAGTAGCAGTGTGTTCCATAATGGTAGTGGTTGTTTCTCTAGTTTGGTCATTAATATGAGGACACCTTAAGTGACTCTGATGTTACAGAAGTGCAGAGAGGACTCAAGTCTTCTGGAAACCTTTCCATGAGTTCTCAGAGTCAGTGTCAGACGCTAAAACAGAAACAAAACCCCAATGTTAGAAAGAGACTGATTGAAAGATGAGTCCAGGTTACTTTACAAGTTCCTAATGCATGGTTCACAGTAAATAAGACCTTCCATATTAAGTATTATTATTAAACTTAATTAAATATTAAGTAAGTAGCTACATCAATTAACATTAAGTTTGAACCCGCATCACAATCTACAAGGAAGAGACACAACCACACTATAAAATGGATACAGTCAAACACAAAACATTCTGTGAGCTTTTCAGGATAGTGAACAATATTAAGGTCCCCACTTACTGCTGGTTGGAACAAAACCTGAAACCGAGATAAACATCATGTTATTATTGACTCTGATTTGTTGGAATATTACAAGAGAACATGTTTGACAGTATTCTGAATCCCGTATTCCTACTGCAGACATCACATACAACCTAAGTGACGTGACTCTTTATTTACATGAATCAGATCAAATCAAACATTCTTCTACCATCACTAACTACACTGTACAATACTATTACTTGTAAACCAGAACTATGACTACTACTTCTAAACTACAAAGTAAATCACAGCTGATAATGTCTAAGATGACAGTGTAGCCTACATCCTTCTCTCCTCACACCTTTCTCGCTCTTCATCTTCCTCCAAATGACGACGCCAACAACAACAATAACAACAATGACCAGGAGAGCTACAGCAACTCCAATGACGGGCTCCATTGCAATGGAGCCAATGGTGTTTGGGTCATTTGCACCTGTAATCATCAGAACAGAGCATTCAGACTACAGTGCTAGATGGTACATTTCCATCTAAAATTAACTCCAAGCAGCATCCCTCAATGACAATAAAAGGTCAGGAGGTCAATGAGAATGGAAAAGTAGCTTTACTGAGTGAACTTAAATTAGGAATATTGGGCACATTCAGTAGAAGGGTTGGGTATAGTATATATTTCAATCTCTCCCTCTTACCCCTGTTGGTCTTTCCCCAGTTGGTCTGGATCTCAGACTCAGTCAGAACCTTGATGAAGTCCTCCTTGATACCAGCGACTTGAACCACACACTGATACTTGTTGTTCTTCCACTCCTCAGGCGTCACTGTGAGGTGGGTGCTTTTCTGGAAGGTTCCATCATCGTTATGGAGAGTCTCTCCATGCTCCACATCTTCATGGTGATTTTGTCCTTCTTTCTGCCAGGACACCATGACTCCACTGGGGTAGAAACCTGTAGCGTGGCAGGTCACTGGAGAGGAGGGGGTCTTCTGGAGCAGAGACACTGATGAAGGGACTGGAGAGAGAGAAGGGAGGAAGGGGAGAGAGTATAGTGCAGTGTTGAGAGGGGGAATAGACAGATGCACACAGAAAGAGATGGGAGAGAAAAAGACAGAAGGTAGCAAGCAGGTATAGAGAGAAAACGACAAGAGGGTAGCAGTATAGAGAAAATGACAGAGGGTAGCAGTATAGAGAAAATGACAGAGGGTAGCAGTATAGAGAGAAAATGACAGAGGGTAGCAGTATAGAGAGAAAATGACAGTTAAACGCTAAATGTTTTTAAAGATAATACTATTGTCATTCAAAACAACAATTTCATGTGACTTAAAAACAATTGATTTTTAAATGATTCCTGGTAAAGAAATATCACATAATTCCTGTCAGTGAAGCTATGTCATGTCATGCGTCTCTGTACCTGTCCTCTTCAGAGTGCTCTTCCCATAGTCCAGATACTTCTTCAACCACTCAATGCAGGTCTGGGTGAGGTAGTTTTTCCAGTACTCATTGTAAGACATGTCATTGTCCCACTTGTGTTTGGTGATGACTGCCTGTGGTGTTGGGGCGATCCACGTCTTGGTCTTCAGGTCAAATGCCACGAAATCTTCTCCATCATATCCAAACTGTTTAAACACCTCTGTGACTCCAGTGTCCTCGTCCCACTCACAGCCGTACATCTCCATCAATGTGTGTACACCTGGGAGACAGAAAGAGAGAGAGATATGATCAACACAGATAATTGCTCTGTTCTCCAGATTCAGTCTGCCAGTGGGATCTCTATCATCATGTATTAGTTGTTCAACCAGACTGGAATAAAACAGATCAGCTCAGACCTCTACAGTGTGATGATGATGTCACACCTTCACCACAGAGACAGAGAGAGGTGATGAGGAGACTCAGAGTGTGGATCTATTCTACACCAGCTGATGTTGGCTTGGTTCTATCTACTGTGTTGAAGATACACATTGTGGTTCGTTACAGGTGTGTTATTCTAACAAATGGATGTGTTGTAGGACTGTAGTTTTCAGTGAGGTGTGTAAATGAATAAAACACTGTTGATAAATGAAACCGTCCTCTAGTGATGATGTCAGAGATAGAGGAAGTGCGAGAGGATCCTCTGGTCAGTCAGGTACAACAGGAGAGAGATGGAGAGACTAAAAATGAAAGATATCTCTCAATGGCCATGTTGTCTCCTCTCCTCCCTGCTGCAGCCAACAGGCACCACAACACAGCAAGTGTGTATCACGCTGTCCGTGCTGCTGAAGATGCAACATAATTACAGCCATTTAGTTTCTTACTTGTTCTCTGACTGAAAAGATATGAAATCGTTTAGAAAAAACATTCCCTATTCTCTCAACCCTTGCTCTCTTTACGTGCCACAGGTATGCTCGGCATGCACGTGACAAATAGCGCATGACCTAGCCTATCAAATTCCATGAATAAATTGGTTTTCACAACTCTGAACACCAAAACACAGCTAAAGGATGTGAGGACGTGAAAAAAGAACTTGAAACAGGGAATGTTTACTGTTTGCTCTGATGGAAAGGGGAAGTCAGATGTGTGGAAGACATGTGACTTAGTTGTAGAAACTACTGCAGATGATGAAAAAGGAGGGTGGAGGAGCAAGAACTGTCTGAGTATTATGTGTGACAAACAGGTGCTGTTAGATTACAAAATCATTTGGAACAACACTGAATAAATTATATTGTACCAGTGTGTTCTAATGGAAAAAAATCTAAAGTATATATATATAATATATATATTATATATATATATATATATATATATACACACATATACACATATACACACACACACTGAACAAAACTATAAACGCACATGTAAAGTGTTGGTGCCATGTTTCATAGTGCCATGTTTCATAAGCTGAAATAAAAAATCCCAGAAATTGATACACAATACAATGCCACAGATCTCTCAAATGTTGATGGAGCGTGCAATTGGCATGCTGACTGCAGGAATGTCCACCAGAGCTATTGCCAGAGAATTTAATGTTTATTTCTCTACTGCAAGCCGCCTCCAACGTCAATTTAGAGAATTTAGCATTTGGCAGTATGTCCAACCGGCCTCACAACCGCAGACCACGTGTATGGCGTCGTGTGGGCGAGCGGTTTACTGATGTCAACGTTGTGAACGGAGTTCCCCATGGTGGCGGTGGGGTTATGGTATGGGCAGGCATAAGCTACGGACAACGAACACAACTGCATTTTATAGATATCAATTTGAATGCACAGAGATAGGGTGACAAGATCCTGAGGCCCATTGTCGTGCCATTCATCCGCCGCCATCACCTCATGTCACAAGGATGCTCTGGATCGACGTGTACCACAGCGTGTTCCAGTTCCTGTCAATATCTAGCAACTTCGCACAGCCATTGAAGAGGAGTGGGACAACATTCTACAGGCCAAAATCAACAACCTGATCAATTCTAAGGTGATATGTCGTGCTGCATGAGGCAAATGGTGGTCACAGCAGATATTGACTGGTTTTCTGATCCACACCCCTACCTTTTTTTAATTGTATTTTTTATCTGTGACAAACAGATGCAAATCTTTATTCCCAGTCATGTGAAATCCATAGATTAAGGCCTAATTCATGTACCGGTATGTACAAAATACATATTTTTTTTAAATTCAGTGGGTGCGGCTTATATTCAGGTGCGCTTAATAGTCCAGCAATTACGGTATTTAAATTGTGTGACTCAATAAAATCTTTGAAATTGTTAAAAGTTACATTTATATTTTTGTAAAGACGTTATTACAGCAAAGACTAAAAACAGGTGCATGCATTCGTGAATTGCGATTCATTTATTGTTTAGGCTAATTATTCAAAGCTCCCTTCGGCATTTCGTTTAAAAACTAAAACGCTTGATTGCATTTCAAAGCATTAAGGACTCGTCTGTGTGATGACATGAACAAATGATTGATTGATACAGTAGCCTATATATTGAAATATAAGCCTAAGTAAGTTATGGTATTAACACAGCTAAACAGGACGCGCCCTTAGGTCTACAGATTGATGGAGGTTATACAAGGCTGCTATACTAAACCTACTAATGATAATAACATGACTTATTATTATAATGACCATAATAATAATGCCTCAAACTGTCTGCAACAGTGAAATGGGATACTTCTATGTGAATTAATGAGGTGGAGCACACCTCAATTCAAATTACAAAATGTGTTAGAAAATAATTAGAAATTGACAAGTTGAAACATAGCCTATAGATAATTAGCAGGCAGCGTGCCTTGGTTTGAGGGAAGCGAGGGTTAACACCTTAATCACACCGACAGCGTCATTGCATCAATGCTGTAACATTTTGCGCAGCTAGGCAACTATACTGAGTGCAGGTATCTATTAGAGGTCGACCGATTATGATTTTTCAATGCCGCTACTGATACCGATTACTGGAGAACAAAAAAAGCCGATACCGATTAAATCGGCCGATTTATTTAAAACATTTATTTTTATTTTTTATATAATACATAAATACACACACGCACACAGCTCTGATGTGACAATGATACTGAAGAGTCTGCTTAGGAGACAAATACTCTCAACTGTTTAAATAAAAATAGAGTTTAAATTACCTGTGATGAATGTTGAAAACAAAAACTTTAATTTCTATATGCAGGAAATCCTATTTTAATAATGGGCATGGTAAGAATTGACGACCAAAGTGCGAGTCATAATTCCCATGACACCTAGCAAAATCTGAAATGCGGT
The DNA here is from genome assembly GCF_002910315.2 of Salvelinus sp. IW2-2015. Taxonomy (NCBI): domain Eukaryota; kingdom Metazoa; phylum Chordata; class Actinopteri; order Salmoniformes; family Salmonidae; genus Salvelinus; species Salvelinus sp. IW2-2015. Next base: position 44,749 of record NW_019943742.1, on the reverse strand, counting down.
TCCTTCATTTATTCCATAGGATATTTTTTAGATTACCTTAAAATAAGGTCTGTGTTTCGTGTAGGCTTACACCGCCAATTTTATAACGGTGTAGATATCCATAGGACAAGGAACTCTGATCAATATTGGCTAAATATAAGCAAAGATAAATTTTTTCGTAGAGTGGATTTATGAAAATATGTTGACAAACGTTACCTTATCCTAGTGAGATTTACACGGGTATCAAAACATCGAGGCGGTTTAAGCCTGCACGAAACACAGACCTTATTTGAAGTAGATCAAGACATTCTCTTTGGAAGACATGAACGGTAAAATAACGAAGGAACCCCTTTCAAATTCAGCCGCAAGTTATTACAGGAATTATAACGCGTTGACTATTTCTCTCTAAACCATATACCTTTGGCTAATCTGGAAACTATCACCTCGAAAACAAAACGTTTATTCCATTCCGTATTTTATCTAACGGGTGGCATCCATGAGTCTAAATATTCCTGTTACATTGCAAAACCTTCAATGTTATGTCATAATTAGTTCGCAAAGAGCCAGACTGTTGCATATACCCTGACTCTGCGTGCAATGAACGCAAGAGAAATGACACAATTTCACCTGGTTAATATTGCCTGCTAACCTGGATGTTTTTTAGCTAAATATGCAGGTTTAAAAATATATACTTGTGTATTGATTTTAAGAAAGGCATTGATGTTTATGGTTAAGTACACATTGGAGCGATGACAGTCATTGATTGATTGTTTTTTATAAGATAAGTTTAAAGCTAGCTAGCAACTTACCTTAGCTTACTGCATTTGCGTAACAGGCAGGCTCCTCGTGGAGTGCAATGTAATCAGGTGTTAGAGCATTGGACTAGTTAACTGCAAGGTTGCAAGATTGGATCCCCCGAGCTGACAATGTTAAAAAGCTGTCGTTCTGCCTCGTTCCTAGGCCGTCATTTAAAATAAGAATGTGTTCTTAACTGACTTGCCTAGTTAAATAAAGATTAAATAAAAGGTGTACTTTTTTTTTTTTTAAACAAACAAAATCGGCACCCAAAAATACCGATTTCCGATTGTTATGAAAACTTGAAATCGGCCATCACGATTAATCGGTCGACCTCTAGTATCTATAGAGAGAATCATTTTCGCAGTATCCTCAAAACCGTGTCTTTTTGACACAACTGCTGACAGCTACAGGGAAATAAATACGATAGGATTGTCAGGTCAGTTTAGTAGTGAGCTTGTTCTAGATGTGGCCAGCTAGCTAGCTAGCTAGCTAACTAACTAACCTAGCCAATTAAGTGTGTGTGTGTGTGAGAGAAATAGTAATATAAATTGTTAGTTAGTGCCCATGATAATTTGGTCAAATAACCATTTGTGTGAGAGAGTGTGAGTATTTATGTGAGAAAGTGTGTGTGTGTGTGTGTGAGATAAATAGTGATAGAAATTATAGTAGATACTATCCCTGATCAATTGGTCAGATAACTGTGTGTCTGTGTGCGTGTACAGTAGGTGACATGTCCATGACAGCTATCTAATAACTGTAGTTATGTTAGGTGGTGGTTTGGCTCATCATTGTCATGTCTATGTAGAAGAAGACAGTAGGAGGAAGTGGAGTGGACTCAGGGACAGGTATCAGAGAGAGAGAAGAAGAGGTCTGGGTCAGCAGCTTCAGGCCAGCAGTCTAGGCTCTTCTGCCACATTCTTTCTTTTCTGGATCCATTTATTGTGCCTAGGGCAACGAGTGGCAATTTTACAGCCAGACGCTCTACGTCATCCACAAGTGCGATCATCACCGTCACATCAAGACCCTCTACGTCAGAGGTGCACAATTGGCGAACCCGTGTCCGGACCGAGTGAAGGTTCTATCTGGACCTCGAAACATTTCTCATAAATAATTGTTATAATTAAATACTGATGTACACGTACTGCGCTGGCTCAGTGCAGCTGGGAAGGTCCCAGACAGTGCCACATACTACCGTGTGTTGTCCAATCACGTGCTTTATTTAAATCACTTCACGAAACTCAGCCAATCAAAGCAAATGTTTAACATGCATGTTAGGAGACTGATGTTGTCAGATTGAGAGACAGCGAGAGAAGCAAAAGCGGAAGCGAGAGGAGAAACTAATGGCGCAAAAGTCATATCATCAGTGGATGGCCAACAGTGGAATGAGCTCATCAGTGAGGAAACCCGTGGATAAAAACCTTCGAATCAGGGATCTTTGACGTTGAAATGGTGCCGGAAGTCAAACCGCACGAGAGTTGACAAGTGATCTCATGTGATTTATGCAACAAGTTTAGGGCTCACGGTTGTCAATTGACATTCGGACAGTTCCACCCATCAAATGTTGCTTAGAATACTAAGTGATAGGCCCGGCTAGTTTGCTAATAGACTCTACTACGCTGGTATCTTTCTCCCGGTAACAAACTAGATTGGGAAGGCTATCTGGATAGTCCATTCGATCAGAATCAGTGATCACTAAGCTTCTATAAGGATAGTACCCACTGTAGGCTCCCTACCATTAATGAAAGCTCAGGCAGCCTTTGATAGATGTGAAGAGCGAGAGATAAGTTCAGGAATGCTACAGAGTGAGTAGGCTCCCGCTTCATTAATTGCTGGTTGGAAGAGGAGTCTGCGGCGGATACTGAACTCGTGGTACAGATTGTCCCGAATGGCTCTATAACCGCTGTGACCGTAAAGGATGCTCACCTCTACGCGTCTCAACATGCTGATGCACTGAGCGCCCTTGGGTGCAATGCTTCTTCTCTACATATAGGTATTGACACTCTTCTAGCTACTCACAATGTGGAGGTGCATGAGAGACAAGACTTAAGATTTACAGCCTTCACTTTCCTTTTGGGTATATGAACTATAACCGTCCTTACTAGACAAAGGACTGTGCAAAATCAGCCGGTACATTCATTGAGGATGGATGTTGAATTTTGGGGATCAACATTTTTTCTATGCTTCTATGCTACTGGACGACCTGTAGCCTGAGCGTTTTTGCCACTTCCGACTGAAGCACACATTTGACTTCGCAACGATTGCGGAGTCAGCTCTTTTCGACGTGCTCAAGCCATAATCTGAAACCTTGGAGCTCCATAAAGAAATGCATTTGTCAGCGGAAGACGGTTCATGCGGTGCTTGGGGATGTCATCAGTGAAGGAGGGTGGCAAAAGACCGGAAAAAGTGAAGGCATTCGCAGGGAGACAGAGAAGGAATCATGGAAGTGACTGGAACGACGTTGCACCTTCCACGCAGGGGATAGGCAATTGCGGTCCTTTCTAAGGTAAATGATACGGTAGGAAACGCGTCCCGAAGAGTTGATCGATGAGAGGGGTGTCAAACATCAGGTATTGACGCACGCTGCATGCTGGACAACTGGGGGGACGACTAGGCACACGCAGCATGGGATAAGGACTAAGAGGAAAGAAGAATAGTTGACATAGGAACTCACAGAGCAGACTGGACTGGGTGGTAGACAAAAAGCCTTTATGCATTGATAACAAGCTCTCCTCGATCAGGTCTGCAGCCACCTGATTTTAGTAGACCTTTCTTGCTGTCTGTAGACGCATTATAATGATTAGGTTGCTGTCTTCGCAAGTGCCAGAGGACGGTTATGCACGCCAGGCACGGGTCAGCCATTCGCTAGTAATACTCAATCTTTAATCATGGCACAGTTAAAGTTTAATCCTGCATAGGTTCGAGTTTTTGGCTTACGCTGCGGAGTCTGTGAGAAGTTTAGTATTGGCTAAGGAGACAAGCTTTTACTGATGGCAGACAAACCATTAACATACATCCTGTCAAGCCAAATTGGATCGCCTGTGGAACGAGATGGGTTGCTAAACTCGCTCCATTCGAGTTTGACATAACAGTTACATCCCGTCCCAAAGAAATGTCATTGCTGATGCACTCAGTAGACAGCATTCCATTGTCTGCAGACGAGAGCGTTCTAACGCATCACAAGGGTTCCTTCAAGGCCGTTGCTGGAAGAAGCTGCGGGAGTAATGCTGAGAAGGTGCAAGATGTGTTTCCGCTGGTCGCACACCAACCTCTGATCTCGACAAGCTGTGCTCACCGTCAATTGAGGGCACGAAATGCCGCTGAAACTGTGTCATCGGACCTGCCAAACTACCTCGTAAATCTTCCCCGGTTCTCTGTCAAAGGACCGCACGGGTGTTCAGCAGTCCTGCGGTGCAAGAGGAGGCGGGTCTACAGAACTGTGCGAATGCTACTGCCAGCTCACTCAGTCCACTGGAGCCTTAATCTGAGATGTCAATGTGAGAGTGCTGTCCGTGACGACCTGATATAAGCAGCGCAGGATGAGCAACTCGCCGAGTTGTTATTCTACGTGGAAGGGCGTAGACCTTCTAGGAGGGAACGTGGCGATGAAATCGAGGCTCTGCGGTTCGAAGACCTGGGAGAAGTCACTTGAATGGTGATATATGGTTACAGAAAGTTTGCTGTCAAAGAGGAAGACGTACCAGTATTAGTACCCACCTCAATGAGGGCGGACAGTTTTGAAGGGTGTCCACGAAGAAGCGGTCAGTCAGGGAACAGGGACATTCATACACTGTGTACCCTAGTCATTGACGAGACAGAGGTTTTTGGCATGGTCTGGAGTCTCGACTGTGCAGACCAGTTATATCAAAGACACTGCAAGAGGTGTGTGTCAATAGGCCCCGGCAGGAGGTCAGGCCACTGGAGAACATCATCAGATGGAGCCCCTCGAGTTTGGTGTGTGGGATTTGGTCTGCTGAAGACTCAACAAAACAAGTCCTTGGAGTGTTCTGGTCTGTCATTAATTTTACTCTAAGATGGCCATGCCTCTTGTGTCCGAACATATCAGCTAAAGCAGTGCCTTCAGCTGTGGTGGAACAAGCATTTCTGTGTGTAGGTTTTTCCTCGTCCGTATACACTCGACCAGGGGCCAACTTTGAAAGTCAAATTGATTGCTGAGTGTTGAGTGCTGCCGGAGTCAGAAGTGGCACACAACTCTACATCCGAGGGAAGGGGAGTTAAAGGTTCACTAAGAACGTCGAGAACATGAATACCATCGGGTTTACTACGAGAGCGAAGCCACAGGTGGCCAGATGCTCGACGATAGTGACCTCTCGACCTACAACTGTAATCAGTCATGAAAAACCACGGGCCACGCCTTTCAGTTGATGTGGGAGAAACCACGTCTGCATTCCCGTACATAGACTGTTTAGGCTCCGGTGCTACAAGACTCAAATGTTGTAGACTATATGAGTACGTCAAGTCCTGACGAGAGACTAGGAGGCCCATGGGATGTACTTGTCGGCAACATCACAACAGCTGAAGAGGCATGGGGCCTCTAAACAGGAAGATCAGAGGAGCTCAGGGAGGTCGGTGATCGGGTGCTGCTGGCGAATAAGGTGAACGTGGAAAAGGATGCTTGGCGGACTACGTGGGAGAAACAACTTATGGCAGCTGTTACGGAGAAGAATAGTGACATCCATCATTCTTAAGAATACCAGAACATGTGCACTTGCAGGAGAAAACGGTCGCACGTAATCTGATAATGCTGTAAATCTTTTTGCGCTCCTGACACTCATCACCATGCGCCTTAGAGAACACCTAATACGGGAGACGTGAGACGAGTGAGAATGGAGGACTCCAGTAGCACCTCCATGAATAGATATACGAGATACACTGGACAGTCTGGTGAGAGAGATAGTGTGTGGGTATCAGAACAGAGCGTCGGAGGAGAACACAGTCGGAGCCTCTGAAAAAGAGAGCCCTAGACATGTGTGCATAGATGGCCACCTCAGTTGCAGAGGACATAACTCACTAATTCTGAGGGGCCACTGGTTGGCAGCATGGTCAAGAGGTAACTTTGGAGAAGAAATGTCGAACTCTGAGGAAGAAAGGCATTCTGAAGATGCCACTGGGCACAAGCCAGCAACAGTCACGGAAACTTTTGCCTGACTACCTCGTGACTGTGGACAGTGACCACCAATGGTGGTGTAGTAACAGGTAAAGTAATGAAATCTGTTAGGATGTCAGGTCAGGGGCTGGTCGAGCTTATTGGAAACAAGCCAGTCGAGACTCAATTGAGACTATGCCAGACAAGAGGGTTTTTTCATACAGATCTATACTAGAGTACTGTGTAGGATAGAATCCAAGTCTGTAGCCATTTAATTTATTTTTTTATACTTTTAACTGAGAGACCCAATAGAGAATGGGTTCAGGGTCATGTAGCAAGGTTTTTCTGTCTGGAGGGTTCTACTTTTCATGAGTGTACTGAACAGTACAGGCATGTTTTCCTACGGGGTCTTTGAATTCCCTAATTCTCTTTAGAGAATAAGTCATTTGCATACTGGAATATGGGACATATATATTGCCATCAACCAAGGGTATTGCATATCATTAGTACTTTCTGTGTAGTATGCAAGTGTAATTCAGTCAGGGGAGAATGTACAGGGTTGGTTATGTTTCCATTGCTCTAAGAAATGTGTATTTTGATTTGTTCAGCATTCTTATTGGTAGTTACTCTGATGACAATAAGGGGTGGTTGTGAGTGGACCCGCTTGCAGATAGGGGAGATCGCCGAACATCTTCTAAAACTCAACAAACGGAGGAGCATACATGGCTTCAGCTCCGATTCGATGCTTAGACTATCTAGCGACGGCACAGCATCACATCCCTGCACGCTCCATCAAAGATTGTGCTTCCATAATATACTTACTCATTCAAAAACTTCACTTCACTTTCATTTAAATTTTGCACTTCAAATGTACACAGACACGAAACACTCATCACGCAGCTGTCCATCACTCTCAGATAGTCCAACCATTATACCACAGCAACACGTATGTTTAAACATGCATGTTAGGTAGCCACACTGATGTTTCCACAGATTTCAGTAGAGTACCAGCGTAGAGAAGCACAATCAAAACGGCACTCAAATCAACCGACCTGGCTTGCAGCACGCAATCATAGAGGAGAAAGCTAATGGCTGCGTGGCTCTGCATACTTTCAAATGGTCATTCATTCACATCTTAACCAACTACTTAACCGAAACATCAGATGGTTTTCAAAGAGGAGTGGAGACAGACAACTAGTGCCATCACCGATCTTTATACCTACTCATCACCCATTGCAGCGAGTGTCAATAAACCACTCTGCCTGGATATGTTTTCTAGCCAACACACAAGAGGCCTCCATACGCAGCACCATTACCACTGCGTGGCTCTAATAAAAAGTTCGCAGCACGTGAAGCAATTTAACTCGGCACTCCATCACATCCATTCACAACTCGAGAACAAGCACAGATCGTTTGAGCAAACTCATCATTGGCACATAAAATCCATCAAAGTCGCATCATGCAAGCATCAATTCAATGACTGAGGTGAGGCATCCATACACTGGCCAGCACACCGACTCCATCACAAAACTAGCCTCCAATGTCACACAGCACCACGAGGCAATGCCATCAACTTCTGAGGGTGAGGACACAAACATACTTCCACAAGCAGTCTGAGGTGAGGACACAAAACATATCCAACAGAGTCTGAGGTGAGCCAGTTACCACGAACACTATATCCACAGCAGTAACACTCTGAGGTGAGGACACAAACATATCCACCACAGTCTGAGGTTAGGACACAAGACGATCACACAATCCAGGCAGTCTGAGGTGAGGACACAAACATATCCACAGCAGTCTGAGGTGAGGACAAAACATATCCACAGGAGTCTGGAGGTGAGGACACAAACATATCCACATCAGTCTGAGGTGAGGACACAAACATATCCACAGAGTCTGAGGTGAGGACAAAAACATATAACACAGGCAGTG
>NW_019943742.1:35988-36908 GCF_002910315.2 Salvelinus sp. IW2-2015 | reverse complement strand
CACATCAGTCTGAGGTGAGGACACAAACATATCCACAGCAGTCTGAGGTGAGGACACAAACATATCCACAGCAGTCTGAGGTGAGGACACGCAAAATAAACTAACTCAAAGCCCAGTATGATCGGTGCACCAGAGTCCTCTCCCATGCATTCACTGCCCAACAACGTGCAAACGAATGTTCACTAAAAATAGCTTGGATTTTGGGTCAACACCAAAGGCCATTTACTGACGGGGGAGTGGTGATGGAGTGCGTGATGGAGTCCGTGATGGAGTGGTAATGGAGTGCGTGATGGAGTGGTGATGGAGTGCGTGATGGAGTGGTGATGGAGTGGTAATGGAGTGGTGATGGAGTGCGTGATGGAGTGGTGATGGAGTGGTAATGGATTGCATGATGGAGTGGTGATGGAGTGCATGATGGAGTGGTGATGGAGTGGTGATGGAGTGGAATCCATTCCTCATCACAGGTGTCAGGTGATTTTCAAAGGAGGTGACACAGACCTTCAAGTGGGCCCATGCTGGATCTCTACAGATGGAACTGATTGATCTGCAAGCAAATGTTGCACTAAGAGAGCGCTTTCAACTAACTGATCATGGCCCTTTCTGGCTGCAGGCCGTGTCTGAGACTGTATTCCCTGGTCGAACCAAAGTAGCACACAACACCTTGAACATGTTTGGCTCCACATACAGCTGTGAATCTTCTTTCTCCACTCTGAACATCATTAACAATAAGTACTGTTCTAGACTCACCAATGAGCACCTACATATGTGCATGAGAATGGCACTGACTCCATTCCAGCCAAGGTTCAAATGACTGGCAGGGCAAGAAACAGCCCATTTCTCTCACTAAAGAGAGATGGAGAAGTGAAGTGGGAGAGAGTAGGAAAGATAAATATTAAACCTGTGGTTTCTTATTTGTTAAT
>NW_019943742.1:30525-34919 GCF_002910315.2 Salvelinus sp. IW2-2015 | reverse complement strand
ATTTTTTTGTGAAGATGCAGTCTTGTTTTGCTTGAAATGAGAACATTTGTGATTGGCCTACTTTTATTTATGATTAAGCTGCATATTTATTTTACCTCATGTTTAATGTGTCTGCATTGAAAATGCGCAATACATATTGTTGAAATGTTATTGAAATGTAGTACTTTTGTTTATTAGCTATACATTTACAAGAACTACATATGCCCCCAAATCATATCGCACGTTAGACATTTTAATGGTTTGGACCTTGTGGGGGGAGAAAATGTTAGTCACTGGACCTCTTTGAACTCTAATTGTGCACCCCTGCTCTACGTCATCCACAAGTATGACCTCCACCGGTGCAGTGAGACACTCTACGTCATCTACAAGTATGACCACCACCGGTGCAGTGAGACACTCTACGTCATCTACAAGTATGACCTCCACCGGTGCAGTGAGACCCTCTACGACATCCACAAGTATGACCTCCACCGGTGCAGTGAGACCCTCTACGACATCCACAAGTATGACCTCCACCGGTGCAGTGAGACCCTCTACGTCATCCACAAGTATGACCACCACCGGTGCAGTGAGACCCTCTACGTCATCCACAAGTATGACCTCCACCGGTGCAGTGAGACCCTCTACGACATCCACAAGTATGACCACCACCGGTGCAGTGAGACCCTCTACGACATCCACAAGTATGACCACTACCGGTGCAGCCATGGAAGATGCTGAAATGGAGGAAGCACCTCTGGATCTGGGACCCGGTGATTATTAAGACCCTCACGGAAGTAACCACTGAGGACCTTGTTGAACWGGATGTGGCCGTGGAGACAAACGAGGAAACAGGGAGAAACGAAGAGGAACAACGTCARACCAGGCGTCATCGGAGGTACAATACCAGCCCCCAGGTCCACTCAACTCATTTCAGCAGAGGCTCCTCCAAGCCGTCGAGAGGGATGTACCCCAACCTGAAGCTCACAGAGAGGAGGGTGAAGAGACCCTTGTTGCCATGCCAACCCTGAAGAGGCTGCCTCAGCCAAGAAAGGCAACAGTCAAGGTTCAAATTAATCAGCTGCTTTTCGAAGCCGAGTTCAACGGTCCGTTTTCCCCCCCACAACACAGGTAGTGTCATAAGTACTGAGATAGTGAAGTGAAGTAGGTCATTTTTACAGTATACTCATGTAGGCTAATTGGTATTTCAGATCGAAGTATTAATATGAGGCAAATGTATAGCTGTTGTTTCTGGGTTGGAAAATACCCTGAAACAACAGTTAGCTGTCTAAATATTTGCCTGTCATATTCATCTTTTGATCTGAAATACAAATTCCATGAGTAAACCGCAAGAATGACCAACTTTATCGCACTGTTCCAATATTTATGCCATTAACTACACTATACAAGCAGTATTTAGTTAACACACATCTCACCTTCTATGGTGTTATACTATGTAATGAGATGGAGTCAATTTAGCCGACCAGCTGACAGGAAGGACAGGAAGAGGAGAGGAGGTGTCTGGTTGTTGTTTTGACCTCCCTTACTGTACCTTTCCTTTCACACGTGTCAATCTGTTTAAATTCAGTCAATTCATGAAGTCAATTGTTACAACATATTTAGGATAGCATTCATTATTAGTGTTACATAGATTTCTGAATTGACTGAATTGAAACTCGCACACCGGAGAACTCACAGATGCTCTTGTTGGTCTCTTACAAGACTAAAGGTGAAAGTATTTCTTTCATTTAAAACCACCTGAAAACCATGGTGTTGAAACGTGCTGTGAAGCTATGTTCCATGGACTGGTCCATGACGTCCAGGGACTATTCGTTTGTTTAGCTGTGTTATGGCTACACGTTATTTTCTTTTTTTCAGAGACTGAGACTCTGTTCTTCTCCTCGAGGCACCTCACATGTCCAGTGCCCCGCCCTTTAATCTCCCTATGCCTGAGGAGGCTGTTGAGATGAATGGTGGTGGATAACCATAGGGGTGGAGCAGAGGCAGGTAGAGGGGAGAAGGCAGGCAGACTGGTGAGGGGGTGGGTTGACTGTCTGTATTACTATCTCTCTCCATGGGAGAATCTAAACTGTATTTCCTTGACTCCTCATGTAAGCTCTCCTCGCCTCCTTCTCAAAGCCCATTTGAGGAGAAGGTCAGAGAGAGGGAATGTCAGGTTCCTTCAGGCTGACCTTCTCCTCCAATGAGTTTTGAGCGGGAGGTGAGGAGAGAGGACGTGAGGAAACAATGAAATGCAACTGAGTTTTTCCAAATGTCCTCAATTGAGATTTTCCAACTGTCTTTATTCTGCTTATTATGTCCTTATTAGTAGGCTTTTTGAGTACAACATTTATGGAATTCATAAAGTAAATAGTTACTCTATAGTATAGCATCCATTATTAGTTGTACATAGATTGCATGAAAATTGACTGAGTTGAAACTCACACAGCAGAGAATTCAGATGATCTTGTTGTTTTTCAAAAGGTGACATTTGACACACACACACACACACCTCTCCACCTCAGATCTCCGGTGCCCTGCCCTCTCTCTCTTTATGTCTGAAGACCCCTACTACGTCTAGGCTTTATGAGTTGTCCCTGTATCTGTCTGCAGTTGTGCCAAAAATACATGATCTTGTTGTTCTCTTACAGATTACAGGTGATTTGTGTGTTTAGCTACACATACATTTTTGTATTTTTAGACGCACATACATGCACACACACACACACACACACACACACCTCTTTCAATACTTTTTTATTTTTTGTAAACATTTTGATGAGTTCTGACCAAAACCTGGAACACTGTTAATTATCAGGTATCCTATTGAAATATTGAGGGCTATAGTCTAGGGTCTACACCAGAAGGAATGGGTATCTGTAGGAGGAGTGTATATGTATATGGTAATTACTTCTGGAATGTATTGTTTAAAGTAACAGTGATCCCACGTGGCAGGAACTGAAAAGGCTGGAGAGATATGTGAGAAAGGGGGTCGAGGTCAGGTCACGTTAAGAGAGAAGGAACAGTTTATTGCTCGAACCACTTAACTTCCTGCCTAGCCATAGAGATGTAATGTTTAAAGYGAAGGAGGAGACTCCACCCAAACTGGGGTACATATACTACCACTGATGGAAATATGTTTTTGTCTTATGCAGTTGTATGACCCAATGGGTGAATAAACTCGGTTTAAGCTTTACTAATCGTCCGTGAATTTTACTCGGTTCATTTAGAACCTAACACCTGTCATGTTCTTTCCCATTTTTTCAAAGGCAGTTTCATTTGTTTATTAGTATCTCATTTAGACCTAATCTTCTTATTTCCTCCCTATACCTTTGCAGATCTAAGCAGTGGTGGGAAAAGTACCCAATTGTCATACTTGAGTAAAAGTAAATACCTTAATAGAAAAAGACTCAAGTAAAAGTGAAAGTCACCCAGTAAAATACTACTTGAGTAAAAGTATTTGGTTTTAAATATACTTAAGTATCAAAAGTAAATGTATAAATAATTTCAATAATTCCTTATATTAAGCGAACCAGACGGCACCATTTATTTTTTATTTTTTAATTAACGCATGGCCAGGGGCACACTTCAACACTCAGACATCATTTACAAACAAAGCATGTGTGTTTAGTGAGTCCGCCAGATCAGAGGCAGTAGGGACGACCAGAGAAGTTCTCTTGAGAAGTGGGTGAATTCTACCATTTTCCAGTCCTGCTAAACTTTCAAAATGTAATGAGTACTTTTGGGTGTGAGAGAAAATGTATGGAGTAAAAAGTACATGATTTTCTTTAGGAATGTAAAGAAGTATATGTAGAAGCTGTCAAAAATATAGATAGTAAAGTAGAGTACAGATGCCCCAAAAAATACTAAAGTAGTACTTTAAAACATTTTTACTTAAGTATTTTACACCACTGGATCTCAGACAATATTAAAGTAAAAACCCATTCTCTTCCTAATTCGTTTTTTCTCCACCTGCATGTTGTCAGACCAGTGAAGCTGGTGGAAAACTGTACTATTTGTAAGGACCCTAGGTTAGCCTTTCCCATTGTTATCATACTAACTGTATGTCCTATAACCTTAATTAGAGCTCCTGCTCACCTGATGTAGCATGCCAGGTGTGTATAATACTGATGTTAATGGGACTCCACCTGCCTGCTATCGGGACTTCAACCATCCCTGGACCCACACAGACCTGTGCTTTCGGCGAGGCTGGTCCCGGTCAAACAGCGCGATCAAGACCACCTTCTTCAACATTGGTCTCATTGTTGAAAGAGCCTACTATCTGCTATCTAGACTATTTATCATTGCAATTCCCTCCAAAACAATGCATTTTGGAGAGAAATTATATTATAGGCTGTCACAATAAACGCGTAGATGTCATCGAATAAATAATATGTATGCTACTTGGCAAATGT
>NW_019943742.1:25556-26915 GCF_002910315.2 Salvelinus sp. IW2-2015 | reverse complement strand
AATGACTCGTCTGTGTGATGACATGAACCAATGATTGATTGATACAGTAGCCTATATGTTGAAATAAGCAAGTTACGGTATTAATAATAAACAGGATGCGCTCTTAGCCCTACAGCTTGATGCGATTATACAAGGATACTACTATACTAAGCCTACTAATGATAATGACATTCTTATTATAATGATGATCATAATAATAACAACGAGGAGGAGATCAAGAAAAGGGGGGTATAGGAACAAGAACTGCCTGCATATTGTGTGACAAACAGGTGCCGTTAAATTACAATGTAATTGTTCTGCCCGTTTGGAACAGTTTTGATGGATCCTATTAAAATGTAACATGTTTCAAGTTAAACTGTAGTTAGTTTGTATCCTGTTTAGTGAATGATTACTGGGAGTATTAATGGAGTTTAGACCATGAAACTGTGTGAATACTAATTTAGTAAGGTTGACCTAATCAGATAAGAGGAAATTGCCTWGGATCAGAGAGCAGGGTCAGGCCCAGGACAATGAAGATGGACGGGGTGTGATTCTGACATCTAGCTAAACAAAGAGGACCATGGACATTCCACAGGGGAGAGAAGGGAAACTCATTGGGGTCATAAAATGTCTAGCTGGGGATGTGACACCTATAAGGGAAGAGTATAATAAAATGTATAGCTGGAGAGGTGACACCTACAAGGGAAGAGTATAAAATGTGTTGTGAATTTTCTAAAAGTATGCATTCAACTGACTGTATCCTTGGTATTAAACACTTGAAACTTCTCTTGATCTTTTGGTCTCAATTCCTTATTGCAAAGAGGTTGCAATAGCATGTTTCTTTTTAACAGTTGGCGTCGGACGAACAAGGATTCATCCTTGAGAGACAGACTTGGTGGGAAGGAGAATCGGTAGTGGAGGTGGCTTGCCTAAAATAAAAAAGGTAAGCTAGTTTCTTAGCAATACCTCCTGTGCCCTATAAGGATCATCTACCCTTTCTGTTTGATCCCTCAGTTATGTTTTTTGAAGTTGCTGAATAAAAAAGTATCTGTAGGAGAGTGAAGTTTACATTTGTTTATGTGAAACCATTGTTGGTGGGAGGGGCACCCCGAAAGAGAGTCTGGTCAACATAAGGTAGTAGTTTTGAATTTGGGGGAAGGACTGTGACTAGGACATATCCGGACTGTCTAGCAGTCCGTTGTTGTACCATCGTATGGTCTGGGGCGGGGGCCGAGGTGCTCCGGTGAGGGCATTACAGTCGGGTTGTACCATCGTATGGTCTGGGGCGGGGGTCGAGGTGCTCCGGTGAGGGCATTACAGTCGGGTTGTACCATCGTATGGTCTGGGGCGGGGGCCGAGGTGCTCCGGTGAGGGCATTAC
>NW_019943742.1:4975-25161 GCF_002910315.2 Salvelinus sp. IW2-2015 | reverse complement strand
GGGCCGAGGTGCTCCGGTGAGGGCATTACGGTCAGGTTGTACCATCGTATGGTCTGGGGCGGGGGCCGAGGTGCTCCGGTGAGGGCATTACGGTCGGGTTGTACCATCGTAGAGAATATATGTACGGTTGTGCCGTGTTCGCCGCAAAGACAGAGTTCAGGGGAAGGGGGATTCAGGAGTGGAGACGTGTACTTAATATAGGTGAAAACAATGACTTTGTGTGCTGGTTTTCATGGGTTAGAGATGTATTTAATGCAAGCATCCACAGGTGAATATATACAGTATATATATATATTTTGGAATTTGTGGAAATAAGTAGATAAATAACTGGAACATTTGTGAGAAGAAAATAGTAACAATAGTTAAAAGTGTGGGTGCAGAGATTTAAACACCCTGGATACCGTCAGGAGAGGTTTAAACCCTAAATTAGTAGATGTACTCAGCTGCAAAAGACTGGGTAGGTGAGTACATTGATAGAATGTATACATCTGCTTTGATGGCAGGTTTGAAACCTGTTATCAAAACAGCAGTTGCAGAGGGTAGTGGATGAAATAGAGCAGGATGCTTTGAGAGTGGAATGTAACTCCGCTCACTGTGCAGTCGTGCGAGGGGTTAATACAGCCACAGTGAAAGTCACTAATGGTGGTTTAATGGCCAAGGTAGGACAAAGAAACATGGAGGCAAAAGTAGCGAAAAAACATCAAAGRGTAAGGCGACAGATCCCTGTTTTAGATGTGGGGCCGTTGGTCATTGGAAGAATGAGTGTAGAGTGATAATGGAGCCTACTGCACCCGGTGCATTCGGGGGGGATGCAGCAATGCAAGTGTTTGCATCTTTGACAAAAGAACAGCAGCAAACACTGTTAAAGGCAGCGGGGCAGGAAACTTTCAAATAGCGGTGTATGGCCTCAGTTCGATCAATAGTGGTACATAGAGATGACAGTTTCTATGTGAAGGGAGACATAGGAGACCACATATCACGCAACTTTCTAATAGATGCCTTGAATCAAATATCACTGATTCCTTACGATGAGATATATGCTAAATTTGCGACAGGAAAAATWATMACATTTAGCAGGGTAATAGGGGCATCATCTAAGGCGATACAGCTATTACACMTCTTTGAACATAGGTCCAGTAACAATACCCAGATKATTTTACATGGATAGAAGTGGAGCCGATTTTGGGGGTTGGATAATCCTTGCGAGAATCAAAGACAATGGAGTCTAAAAGGTAACAAGTTAGAACCGGAACGGAAAAATACTCCTTGCAAACTCAGAAAACCTTGGGGGTTTTTAATCTCGTGACACATTTTATTTAGTTTTATTCTGAAATAGATTTACAGAAAAATGTTGTAGTGCTGTGGTTATGGAAAATCATGGATTAGAGAGACCAGTCATTACGGGAGTGAATTGTTGGACTCGGTGGAGAGATAAATGTGGCTGTGTATAAGGGTAGTACATGCTAAATTAAGGGCACATAAACAATGGGGTGGATTAAAACAAACCATTAATGATTGGAGGGAGGACAGTGGATTTATCATTATCGAGTTTGGTTTGTAATTAAAACGTACAAGTTGCTGATTAAGATGTAGCATAGCGAATGCTAACGAAATGTACACTTTCTCTTCCAGGAGAGGAGGGGGTGTCATTTTCTTTCTCTTTGGAAGGTTTTCCGAGGCTATGGTCTTGGGAGAGCAGTTAGTGAAATTCTGCAGTGTTATAAGTATAAAGGTATGCAGATTATGCTGTAAAATGAGCTCCCAGATAAGTAAGGCCTGGCCATGTGTGTTTTCGCAATACGGTTTATCACACACACACACACCAGCACGCAAACACAACGTACCGGTTATGAATATGGATTAGTGGTGTTAATACCATGGGATTTATTGTGTGAGGTCTTTTCAATGTGGTTTTAAACTGGGTACGCAGAATGATTGAAATGTTTTAAATGGTTTCTGAAGGAAAGGGGAAAAAAAGGGAAAGGAAATACTTAATGGTGGTGAATGACCTTTGACCTGACTTTCTGGTTAGGCCTGATCAATCTTTATAGAAATAATGGACAATAGGATTTTTTATGCATAGTCTATTTTACCATTACCTTATTGGATACAATTATTTCCTTATGAAGTCATCAAGAGTTGTAATTCTAATTGGATGTTAATACTCTAAGTTGTTTATCTTTGATTTAACAGGCAGTGTTATTATGTTGGTTAGTGTTTCTGTCACCAGATTGGGGATGTTGTATTGTTGGGATTTCTCCCGAGAGTTTAGCGATATAACTCCCTGACCCGGTATCTGCTGTGAGGTAGACACTATGTTAAGGGAGTATAGGACAATTTAGAAAATGGTCCCAACATTGTGTGGTTATGCTCTTTGAAATTAACGTTATAGGGAATTGGGAGAGCGGAATGGAATGTGACTGGGGGTGGCTCATAAATGAAGGAAGTGGGTAATAGAGTCTCTGGGATAGATCGTAGGAGAGGACCGCTAGCTGCACAATACAGAATATAGAGACTAGTATGAAGTAAATTGATTGTCACACAGACCCAGATCATGGTGATAGTAGCACAGATAGTGCTGTAATTTCAGACACTATTGTCAACATTCAATGAGGGGTTTGTCAAAGAACGTATAACACTTGAAAGGAAAGCCACAGATTAATCTATACAGGAAGCCACATCACCGTAAGGGAAGTTCTCTGTAATAATAGCATCACATCGGAAGAGTGTAATTAAAAAACGTTTATTAGGTTGGATACTCTTCCAACGCCACCACAGGACTTATGCCACATGAAGTGGTAACTAACTGGGAGATCAATGGGAGTACCGGGTGCTGTTATTCACATCACAAATGAGTGATCTGGCCATAATGGGAGAGTCTATGTTGTCCTATTGTCAGGAAATGACCCATGCGTTGGCAGTGTGTATCTTCCCAGGTGAAAGAGACCCACCGTAGACTCCCCCAGGATTGGAAAGCACACTCACTACAGCCAGGACACGAGGTGTACTTGAAGGTCCATCAACCGGGTACCTTTCAGCCCAGGTGGACCGGACCCCACACTGTCCTACCAGTAACTGACACAGCAGTAAAGGTATCAGGAAGGAAGGCCTGGATCCACGTGTCCCAGGTGAAAGCTGAACCAACACCTTGGGAGACTTGGGAGAGGCCGAGCAAGATGGAGAGGCTAGAGCAGGTTTTGATAGAGGAGGTGATGATGGAAAAGAAGGAGTATAGATCACACTGTATAAGGGCAATAATGTGGGGCCTAGGGACATTTCTAGTTGGGGTAGTGTTTGTAATCACTACCACTCCAAGGGGAGAAAATTAAATAACACTTTATATAGAGTGGATAGCTCGATACAGAGATACTCGGGTCCATTGGGAGATGGTAACATCCAAAGTTGCTGAAGCCGTGAGCCTAACTAATCATAAGGGCATGGTGATATTTCCATTAAGAAATAGATCTAGTGTCATAGACGTAGGATGTTCCATATGGGGATGGTTCTCTTACAAACAGGAATATGGAAAGAACGCAATGGAACAGATAGTTTGAGGAATGAAACCAGATTCTCGTCCCTCCCTCATTTTGGCATCGTGTGCGATAGACTGCAGTTAAAAGAAAAGCAGATACTAACCTTTAAGTTAGTGTGGGCAGAGGACAAAACTTCAGAGAGTTCTACGACACCAGACGTCAAGCCAGGTGAAGCTACAGACACGAAAGAGATGGGATTATATTGGAGCAAGAGGTTTTACATACCTGTCACTCCGTATTACCCAACACCAACAGGAATGAAATGGTCTGGGAAGATGTTAGATAGTGAGAGACCGAGGACCTGGGGAGAAATAGCTTGTTGGGGCAATCAGACCCTGGACGATATTATGCGAAGAGAGTATAATGACCAGAAAGTCCTTGTCGTTAAACGGCATGAGGAAAGGGATATGAGCAGATGAAGGCTTATTTACAGGCTCGGTTAGGCCCTACTTTAGTTCATGAGACAAATATACACCAATGTCTGTGGCAGAGTGGGGGAAGTGCAGGACATGTCTATGGAGTGTTGGATGTGGGGGTAACCCATGAAAGCCCTCTCCAGGGTATCCCGAAAACCAAGGCCATAGTCTTTACAGGGACAGGAAATAAAGGAATAAATGGGACAGAGGCGGAGGGATACCTCGCCTATAAACTAAGAAAATGGGTGATAGACTCATTAGAGAATGATACCACTCCACGGTGTAGAGTTATACAGGGAATAATGTGCAGTGTGGGAGAGACAGTGGTCTGTGCCGAGTGGAAGGACTCTGGGAGGGTGATTATAACCGTCGCTGAAATAGTTGTATCATTTCAGACTTTAATAGCCACATATGGAGAAGGTTTTATTGATGAAAGGACAACAATTGAGAGGGTTGCCACAGACCCATGTATACAGGAAGCTGTATTCCCAGAGAAAAAGCTTGCAGTAGTGGTGGCAGCCCATCTGTTGCAGGGGACGATCAGGAAGCATGTGACCCAGAGATATGGAGAACTGGACACTCTCTCAACCCCACTGCTCTCTCCTCCATATCAAAGGGCAGATAATGACATACCTGCCAGAGAACTGGGACCAACACACGTTAACAGGAATTTGTAGAGGGATTGTGGGAAAACAACTTTCAGGCCCTAAAACCTATGTCACACACAGGGTTTTCACAGGGGGTGGGGGATTGGTATGCCGTGGGATGAGAGATGCGATCCAGATCTGAGTCATGGTAATTATTACCCGCCAATCTCTACTGTCGCACAACATAAGGAGGCAATAGATAAACTGGTCAGGAAAACGTTAGGAGAGGACTGGGAAAGAGGCAGAGAATATCTCACAAACTCAATCATAGATCTAACGGTAAAGCCGGTGATGAAAGTTACTGACAGTGACAGAGTTAAAGCGGTAACAGAACAGCATGGTATTGGACTATTGATCAAATAAAGTGGATGTTGGAATATGTGGCATGGGCAGTGTTGGCAGTTACGGGGGTAGCTCTGGTGGCATTGTTTGGATTCCATATAGTAAAAGCTTTGTTGTTGAAATGCAACTATAGTGTGGATCTGTCACTAGAGGAGGTGAAATTGATTCAGGCTACGGCTCGCGTCTTTAGGGTAGCTTTAGGAGGTGAACGCAGTGAGGACTTGGCTGAAAAACATCTCTTGTGATCCTGTAGCCCTTGATGGAAGACTGAGGAAAAGCATAATACACTCAGCTGACTGTTTCCTTGGTAATAAATACTTGAAACTTCAAGCTTTTGGTCTCAATTCCTGATTGCAAAGAGGTTGCAATAGAATTTTCCTTTTTAACAGTTTAAACAACAATAATTCAATTATAAGTAATACCAGAGTCTGTTCTAATGAAAAACTTTTTTAAAGCATTGCAAATATAATACATCTTTATCTGACATTTTGCGGTTGCATGAGGCTTGGTGCTCATGGAATCAGTAGGCTATAAAACAAACACTCAAACAAGCAAAGGAATTAGGATCTGTCTCATTTCTGTGGATATATATGGATGATTTATAAAGCAAAATATAGGGAAAGGCGCCAATTCAACGGAGCACTGAAGATTATGTTTCAGAACCGCGCAAAGCGACCGCTATCCAACGTGGGAGAAAGCGCATGTTATAAAATAGTAATATATTAATTAGTGTTGCACCATTATTCTTAAATAACAGAAACATATACAATTTCAGTAGCATGTGTTTTTGATGAACTGTGCCATCCCCCAATGGATTACATGCTGACCAAACCGGATGCCCGCGTGTACGCTGATTTTGTTCACCCACACCAGAAGCGATCAGGAAACGCAGTTTGAAATATCAAAACAAACTCTGAAGCAAATACATTAATTTGTGGACAGGTCGAAAAGCATTAAACATTTATGGCAATTTAGCTAGCTAGCTTGCTGTTGCTAGCTAATTTGTCCTGGGATATAAACATTGGGTTGTTATTTTACCTGAAATGCACAAGGTCCTCTACTCCGACAATTAATCCACAGATAAAAACGGTAAACCGAATTCGTTTCTCTTCATCTCTCTTCCTTCCTACAGGTTTCTTTTTCTTCTTTGGACTTTATATGGCGGTTAGCAACCAACTTTACGGTGCATTACTACAACTTACTGGAGTGTAGACGTCAGTTCATCTTTCAATCACCCACGTGGATATATGCTCTTAAACACCAATTAGGAGATTTGAGAGGCAGGACTTGCAGCTCGTTGAGCGTCACAAATAGAACCAACTTCTATTTTAGCACCTGGCCACGCAGACCCTCGCTGTCGCGCGCAAGCAGTGTGAGTGCAATGATTCAATAACATGTATGTGTAAATTTATTTTGCAACGCTCGCGCAGGCGACTTGAGCGGTGTGGTCAGATTGTTAGTCTACTGAGACAGGAGCCAATCAGACAGAAGGCTTGTGCACCATGAAAAAACTAAACCAATTTGCAACTGCTCGACTAAAGAAATCTTGGTCGACCAAACAATCGGCCAGTTGACTAAATGGGGTCAGCCCTAGTAGAGAGTTCCCCTGAGAGGCCTGATCAGCTCATGCAGCAGAGTCCACAGGGAGTCACTGGGAGCTTTAGTCTATTAGAGCAGAGAAGCCAAACATATCATCATCATCATGTTCTGCTTCTCTGCTTCTCTCTACTGTCCCATCAGAAAAGAGAGACACTCAGAGAGGCTGAGGAGACTACAGCTCTACTGTTGGGGACAGAGGAGGGAACACAGCTGGGAAGTGTGGATAACACACGTACACATGCACACACACATGCATTTCACACACACACACACACACACACACACACACACACACACACACACACACACACACACACACACACACACACACACACACACACACACACACACACACACACACACACACACACACACACACACACACACACACACACACACACACAGCATGAAAGCCTCAGGGAGCAGACTAGAGGGACTGACTGAGGTATTGACTGACAAATTAAACATGCACATGTATCTCAAGCAGAGATCACAGAGATTTACATTTACATTTAAGTCATTTAGCAGACGCTCTTATCCAGAGCGACCTGACATATACCAACCTGCCATTCAGGTAATTGGAGACTGACCATACCAATGCATAAAGATGCATATAGTTTGATGCCATTTACAGTAGTGGTATGGTCATAGTCATTTGTCCTTCCACACTTAAAACAGTTTTAAAATGAATGCTGTGCTGGTGTCCAGGAGCAACAAGTGGGACCATACATACAGTAAACATAAGCAGAGAAACAAAGGAGACCATGTTAGATGCTTTCTAATACTGAAGTCAGCAGATGATGCTGTGTGGTAAGTGTGTGAAGGAAACAGAAACAGGAAGGAGGGGCAGATCTGCACATCCCTGATATTCCAGAGCAGCTTTTCTTAAAATATGGGTCGCGACCCACTATCCTGTCAATGGTGGGTCGCGACATAAATGTATAATTATTTCATTAATTACTGAATTGATTTGGCCAAGTGCAACTGTGCTCTTGGTTCAGTGCACTCTCTGGTTAGCAGCGGTCTCTGCTCAGTTTGGCAGCTGCGCAAGTGGGAGAGTTAAATGGGAGATGCCCGTGTGCGTCGCGGTTTACCGGATCTTTTTTCTGCAGTTTTCTTGAAGATCACTCCGCGACCCACACGCTGCAGCGCTGTCGTTCCAAGCTACTGTCATGAAATGAACTCATGCTAGCCAAAACTTTTCTGACTGAGCTCAATCGTCATGAAACGCAAATACAGTGATTACTTTTTGTCTTTTTCATACAAACTTTGAGAAATAACAAGGAGCGCCCACAATGTGTTTTGTGTATGGAAGTGCTTAGTAATGAGTCTCTCATAACGAACAAATTAATAAAACGACACGTCCTGATCAAACATCCACAGCATGATGGTAAACCCAGGGAGTTCTATTAGAACCAGACAGAATGCTTCAGGAAACAGTGCTTCAACAGTGGAAAGGTAAGTCAGCTAGCAAGGCATTGTTGTCATTTTATAACAGGTGATGATAAGCACAAATAAGGGAGTACTAATTAACTCTCATAGAAGTAGATGTGAGTTTCTCTTTCAAACAATCCCCTGGCCTTGTACACAGCTAATAGCTAACATTCGCCAAAGCAAGCTAGCGACTGATAGTGTAACCCTAAGAAACCGTACAGATGTAGATGAAAAATGATCAGGCCTTCTGTACATTTTACTGTATAAATGATTGTTGAAAACAAGTCTAGGTTGGAATTAGAGGTCGACCGATTATGATTTTTCAACGCCGATACCGATTATCGGAGGACCAAAAAAAGCAGTGCAAATGCAACGACAGTGCTTTTTTTGCGAATGCGCTTGTTAAATCACCCGTTTGGCGAAGTAGGCTGTGATTCAATGATAAATTAACAGGCACCGCATCTATTATAAGCAATGCAGGACAAGCTAGATAAACTAGTAATATCATCAACCATGTGTAGTTAACTAGTGATTATGTTAAGATTGATTGTTTTTTATAAGATAAGTTTAATGCTAGCAAGCACCTTACCTTGACTCCTTGCTGCACTCGCATAACTGGTAGTCAGCCTGCCACGTAGTCTCCTCGTGGAGTGCAATGTAACCGGCCATAATCGGTGTCCAAAAATGGCAATTATCGATTGTTATGAAAACTTGAAATCGGCCCGAATTAATCGGCCTTTCTGATTAATTGGTCGACCTCTAGTTGGAAGTGTTGCTGTTAAAATACAAGTAATCATTTTTATTCTGAACTGGAATAAACTGATTGAAGCAAGATGCTTTTTGAGGCAAACACTCACACAGTTCTGGGTTGTTCATCTACAGCAGGAAGCGGTCTCCTGCCTGACTGAGAAAGCAGTAGATGTTCTGGTCCAGTTTGGCACCACATACCTATGTGAGTCAGGGTTCTCAACTCTGACATACTTAAAAAAGTACAGAAAGAGTTTCAAGGCTGAGCATGACCTCAGCGTTGCACTGTCAAAAACAGAGCCCAGAATAGACATGTTTGTTGAAAACTTCAACCAGCCAAACACCTCTCATTAGGATTGTGTTTGTTTTCTGGTCTACATCTGTGTGATGTGATCAATCAGTTTATTCCAGTTCAGAATAAAAAATATGTGTTGTATTTTAACAGAAACAGTTCCAACCTAGACTTTCTATCAACAATAATTTCTACAGTAAGATGTACAGTAGGCCTGATCATTTTTCATCTGTACTGTTACTTAGGGTTGCACTATCAAAAAGTCTGTGTGTGTTCTGTTATACATCTGTGTGATGTAATCAATCCGTTTATTCCAGCTCAGAATGAAATAATTTATTGTATTTTAACAGCAACAGTTCCAACCTAGACAGATATGTAAGTGTTTTTAATTGGGGAAAATAAACCTGAAAATATATTTATGGATATTTCATTGTTATTTGTTTTTGTCTCTAATCCTGATTAATTCTTGATTCCTATAATAAGGAATTTTTACAGTTTATACAAACACAACTGATTAGATGAGGTAAAGATGAAGGACTTACCTCCACTTTGGTTAAAACGCTGCTTTAGAGTATTGATGTCGACTTTGAAAATCTGCTGGGAGTTCATGAAAATCCCTGTGTTCCTCTCCCAGTACTGTGTGTCTGTATGCCTGGTCATCCAGTCCTGTTTGGGCACCGCTCTCTGGCTGTTGCTGTCATAGTGAACCATCTGAA
This sequence comes from Salvelinus sp. IW2-2015, assembly GCF_002910315.2. Classification (NCBI taxonomy): domain Eukaryota; kingdom Metazoa; phylum Chordata; class Actinopteri; order Salmoniformes; family Salmonidae; genus Salvelinus; species Salvelinus sp. IW2-2015. Next base: position 15,435 of record NW_019943742.1, on the reverse strand, counting down.
CACCATCCACCATCCCCACAACCACAAACTCTGGGAAGTTGGAAACTTCAGAGGATCCAGTGTAGAAATATTTCATTGAGTGAGTCACTAAGGGGAAAGAAAGTAAATGTTAATGTTGAATTGTGAACAGATAATTGTTTCTCTAAGTCATGTAGGCTAAACAGAGGTTCACATTTTCTCTACAATCACTTTCTAGTTTCTCCACACTATTGTTTAATAAACTGGTTGTTCATTAAATATTACTTTGAACAATTTTACTTTGTACCTAAATAGTTGTTTTTGTTCAACTGCAGGACGCCATTTATAAGGAAAGTTTCTAAGACAGGATGTAACCCCTAGATATTACACATTTTGTGTAACAGACATGGAAAACCAAGAATGTTATATCAAGAGAATGATCTGGAATCAGTGTAGATGGAAACATTGAACATTCAGAATAGTATTCTGAAATGGAACAATGTGATATTCCCAGGCAGATATTTCTGTGGATTCATTACCTGTGATATACACAAGTGAAAACATGGAATCCCTTCCAAATGTACAGCATGTACATTTTGGAAGAGATACGGTCCTGTGTGCCTCAGTTGGTAGAGCATGGCACATTGCAACACCAGGGGTTTGGGTTGAAATCCCAAGGGGGACCAGTACGAAAATGTATACACTCTAGTGTTAGTAGTCTGGATAAGAGCGTCTGTTAAGTAATGTAAATGTAAGTTCATTGATAAGACTGATAGCTAAGATGACACTACTTTTTAACACATCTACATTTGACCTTGTTCTGTATTCATCCCCTGATAGGAACTACCAAGTGGTTTATACTTTCTGATTCAGTTCACACTCAGCTGAAGGCAATATGGCATGAAAATATACTTTTATGAAAGTCTATTAGTGGATTATATTTAACTAACGCCACACACACATACACACCAGACCTGAAATTACAAGTTTTAACTATGCTTTGTGGAAAGTCCCAAAAATTCTGGGGGAACAATTTGAATACAGACCCCAAAGATTACTACTTTTAATAACTACTGGAAAACATATCTCAAAAAGTGACTACTTTTCAAAACTATTTGAAAACAGGTATCAGAAATTAACTAATTGTTTATACTATTTGAATACAGATCTGAGAAAGCAACTACTTTAAAAAAATATATTTGAATACAGAAACTATTGGATTGGCTGCCTTATACTAATAGGACTCCCTAAAAACACACCACTTTGATACAAGTGATTTTTCATAACAGATTAGGAGAGTATTTTCCCTAACCTTAACCTAAGTCTCCTAACCTGCTGTGTAAGTAATCAAAGTGGAGTGTTTTTATGGAATCTCTTCAACTAATGACAGGGCTGTATCTGGAACTGCATCACACACAATCTCCTATACTATTCCAATCTATCTGACAGTCATATTTGATCTACACAATACATTTACATCAGAACATCTTGTAAATGTCCATTATCTGATTGTTCATTGCCCCAAATGAACATAAATCAAGTCAAACCAATTATATTTTTTACAGATACGTATAAATAAGTTGTAACACTCAACTACTGTATGACTCTTTCAACATGCCACTGAAAAGCTTGAAAGCTGCAATATATTTTATGATCCCTGAAAAAACTGAAGAGTAATTCAAAGCCAATTGCAAACACCAAATTGGATGCTTAGAAAAAACAACTTAGAACTTCTTTGTCATCTGAGCACAAGTGTTCTTGTTTCAAACACACACTGTACCATATTTAATGGATAATTTACTAAGAATACAAACTAACATGATTTTACACCTAACTTGACTGTAGTTGATTCAAGAAGGCAGTTTTGGGATATTTAGTATCCTTTCAACACTTAGCCTAATGGCCATATTTTGTTACTGTTAGCATTCTCAGTAACACTGAATATTAAACTGTTCTTGTACCTGTGTAATAAAACTTTTGGATCAACATTTTATTACCCTGTTGTTACAGAATGCTTTGGTAGTTGCATTTTAATTGCATAGCAATGAGCTGAACGTTTTTGTAACTACTGTACACAAGAGGAATAGTGACTGTTCCTTATTCCACTTATGTAATAAGTGTCATTTCTAAAAGCTTATGTAACAACGTTGATATTAATCAAAGTTACTACACATGTATAAGAACTTGATGTCAAGTGTTACTGTATTACCTTATGTCTCACTCATTATGAAAATATATTTGTTTGTCATTTTGAAGCTGCAACAGAGGTTCACTCTAATGCTGAGGTGATTCCATGTTCCTCGTGTATTTAATTCTAGGCTATAGTATATACTAAGATTCATATCTGAGAGCCCTCCAAACCAAGTGCTATTGATTATATATTTACACTAATTCAACTAACTGTTGTAGGTTTTGGTTCTTCATCAAATATTTGGCAGCCATAAAAATACATGTTTTTATATTCAAAATACTTAAAAATATTATTTGATTTTCTGAGACCTCTATTTGAATATCAAAGAAAATAGTTGCATTTTAGTTTAAACTCTATATAAACTATATTTGACTACTTTGAGTATTTGAAAAGTTGGCATTTTCAAATAAACTACAAAATACAACTGTTATCTTCACAGGTCTGTACACACACACACTCTTCATGCTCATTATATACGCTGCTGCTGCTGCTACGAAGTCATTTTTTCTTACTCTTATTATTATTTATCTTGATGACTAGTCACTTTACCCTGCCTATATATACATATCTACCTCAACTACCTCGTACTGATCCTGTACATTGATATGGTACTTGTACTCCCTGTATATAGCCTCATTCTTGTGTATTTTATTGCTCTTGTGTTATTATTCAACATTTTCTTATCTAACTTGTGTTATTATCACATTTTGTCTTATCTAACTCTGCATCGTTGGTAAGTATTTTATGGTAAAGTGTAAACCTGTTGTATTCGGCGCATGTGGCAAATAAAATGTGATTTGATAGGCAAGTGGATGCTTCTATAAGAGACCGCACAATAGCTTTGTTTCTGGTATTATACTGCCACCTTGAGGATGTTACTGCAAAATAACATGCCAAACTTTTTTTCTTGCAAGCGAAGTTGATGTCCCTTCATAATAGCCTACATCTTCACTATCACAAAACGATTGGAACTGAAATTGAACATACAGTAACTTAAAAAGATTGTAATTACAGTACACATTTCCAAGCTAAGATTGCACCCTCACATATGTCTATTACGACTTAAACTTTCTCTAGTACCAACCCACTATCATCTGATCAGTTAGGCGTGGCAATTGTTATATCGAGGTACTACTAGGCAAGACAGCGAGAACCTTGTAACTAAAAGACAGCAAATCTTCAGGTTTGTACATTCCAGTGAATTATATTACAGGAATACAAAAACATATAGCTATGCACAACTAAATTCAACAAAGAAGCCCATTGTGAAAAACAAATATTTTCGTGGCAGATCCAAAAGTGATTTTGAATATTCCAAATAGCCTAAAGAGAAATGTTTTTCTAATGACCATATTGCATAAATTCATTAATAAAAAAGTGTTTTTCTAGGAATTTAAAGCATAAACCTAGGCTGTAGTAGACTATTCCTTGGTCAACATGCTTTCTAAAACTCAGTGCATCATTGTGATTCATATCAGTTTATTTCAATGTAAATGCTACTGTCTCCCTCTGGGCACAGATTTAAATTCAACGCCTATTCCACGTTTTACATAATTTAACTGAAATTACGTGGAAACAACGTTGATTACCATTGTGTGTGTCCACTGTCAGGACTGCCACCTCCATTCATATGTATCTGCATCCAGTACGAATGAAGCTAGAGGTAGTTTTGCGAGCCAATATTAACTAGCGTTTTGCCATAGAGAATCAGTCATTGCGCTAACGCTAGTTAGCAACTTTCTTCAAACTGCATGCAGAGACACATACAAATTATATCCACGAGTTAATCTGGCTCCGAGGTTGCAGATATAGGACTTATTTTCCAAAATCCCGTAGTATCCATTTAAGCAAAGGCCTTAAATAAATTACCAATATAAACGGAAAAAGGTCATATTTTTGTCAAATCTAAAATAACTTTCTACTGACCAGCAGATGCTGTATGAAGAAGTCCTACTCCCAGCACCAACAAGATAAAATCCTTCATGTTGACGTTCTGAAGTAGCCCTATGCGTTCTTTCCAATGACTGTTTATATGAAGGTTGTCTCTGAGCGGTAACGCACATATGAAATGAAATATATTTCCCACCAAGTTAAAATGCGCTTGTATATCGTTTTTGCGTTTTTGAGCCAATTAGAATTTAGCCAGCTCAAGCGTCATTAGAATACGGGTGGAACTAAGCAGCAAAGGTTGACGTACGAAACTGAAAGTAAGTTGTGTGTAGTCAGTCAACGAGTAGTCCAAAATAGTGCTGTCATTGGGGGCCTAGATATTTTCACTATTAACTTTGATGGCTTATTGCAACTCAAGATAGTGTTCAGGTTCAAATGTAGTGAGAAACTTAGGGTCTATAAATGAAAAACGTTCACCTTTCCTTTCTTCTTTCTCATTTACTATATATTAAAACATTATTTGTCATGGCAGATGTTTTTGATTACACAATATACTTTCAATTACATTTGTCAGTCATCAGCACTCGAGCTTGAGGCTCGAAACATAGCAATGACATCTTCATCTCTGTTCTTTACTGCTGTATCGCTCTTTTACACTCAAATATTTTATCTAAACAGAGCAGCGTCCCAAACACTCCTAAACAGGTATGAGTTTATAGGTTTCAGTATCAATGTATCATGAAGTTACATTGAGATGTTCTAACCCTGTTTAGAATGACCCTGTATTATTTATGAGGAGACTTATAAATGTGGAAGACAGCTTGATCTTTGACAGGTTTACGTAGATGATGTAGTTCCCACCTCTGAAACGTGACAGGTCCTTATTTGGCAAACAGTATATCAGATGTATTGGGATAAAGGAAAAAAAACTAATCTCAGTGTCTCTGTGACAATAAATCCTTTTAAGACAAGCCAGTCTAGATACTGCAAGCGTATTGTGGTAGAACTAAATACAGGAAGGGCTTGCAGAAACCTGCTGCTGTAGGTTCGATATTGGCCTTGACTCAATCTATAACATGGGAGGAGGATGACTTTGATGTGAAAGAGGAGAAACAATGTATTCTTCCTATATTATTCTCAGAGGGTTTGTGGTTGAGAGGATGATACAATAGAGCTACATGTATCTCAGGCTAAGGTCTATGGAGCTTATTTGCCATACTGTATGTAACCCATTGAAGTAGGTGCCTCGTGTTGGATCTAGCTCCATTTGATATTAAATAGTTTTATAGCATCACATTGAAAAACATAGCAATAAAATAATACAGCAAAAAAATGCAATGGAAAGTACCGTGCACACACACACACACACACACACACACACACACACACACACACACCACACACACACACACGAGAGGTGTGGAGCTCAACAGTGTTGAGGTAAGTATCACAAACTTTCCTGTAAGAGGGTCAGCATGCAGCCATCTTGTGTCTATCTATCTATCTATCTATCTATCTATCTATCTATCTATCTATCTATCTATCTATCTATCTATCTATTGAGATGGCTGACACACTGACCCATCAACTAGATCTAGTAAACATGGTTTTTCATCTCCATACCGCTGAGTGGGATGCATTACATTGATAAAGGTTCGGTTTGTTATTGTCATGAACATTACAATCTTGCCATTCAACCAGGGTTTTGTATCACTCTATGTAAAGACGTATGCAAAATGAAATACAGTGGCAGTAGATAATAGATGAAAACTACTTTACCATTGATGTAAAGTAACTAAACTCAGCAAAAAAAGAAACGTCCCTTTTTCAGGACCCTGTCTTTCAAAGATAATTCGTAAAAATCCAAATAACTTCACATATCTTCATTGTAAAAGGGTTTAAACACTGTTTAAACACCATAAACAATTAATGAACACGCACCTTGTGAACGGTCGTTAAGCACTAACAGCTTACAGACGTTAGGCAATTAAGGTCACAGTTATGAAAACTTAAGACACTAAAGAGGCCTTTCTACTGACTATGAAAAACACCAAAAGAAGATTTGCGTTTATTGTCGAAGGAATGAGCGTTATACACGAGGCCTGTACTCTGGAGCGGGGTCGATTTGGAGGTGGAGGTCCGTCATGGTCTGGGGCGATGTGTCACAGCATCATCAGACTGAGCTTGTAGTTATTTTTATTTTTATTTATTTTTATTTATTTATTTATTTATTGTAAAGGTTACCTCTTTTTCTCCCCAATTTCATGGTATTCAATTACTAGTAATTACTATCTTGTCTCATTGCTACAACTCCCGTACGGGCTCGGGAGAGACGAAGGTCGAAAGCCATGCGTCCTCCGAAACACAACCCACCAAGCCGCACTGCTTCTTAACACAGCGCGCCTCCAACCCGGCCCGCCACAGGAGTCGCTGGTGCGCGATGAGACAAGGATATCCCTACCGCGCCAAACCCTCCCTAACCCGGACGACGCTAGGCCAGTTGTGCGTCGCCCCACGGACCTCCCGGTCGCGGCCGGCTGCGACAGAGCCTGGGAGCGAACCCAGAGACTCTGGTGGCGCAGCTAGCGCTGCGATGCAGTGCCTAGACCACTGCGCCACCGGGAGCCGAGCTTGTAGTTATTGCAGGCAATCTCAACGCTGTGCGTTACAGGGAAGACATTCTCCTCCCTCATGTGGTACCTTTCCTGCAGGCTCATCCTGGCATGACAATGCCACCAGCCATACTGCTCGTTCTGTGCGTGATTTCCTGCAGGACAGGAATGTCAGTGTTCTGCCATGGCCAGAAAAGAGCCCCGATCTTAATCCCATTGAGCACGTCTTGGGACCTGTTGGATCAGAGGGTGAGGGCTAGGGCCATTCCCCAGAAATGTCTGGGAACTTGCAGGTTCCTTGGTGGAAGAGTGGGGTAACATCTCACAGCAAGAACTGGCAAATCTGGTGCAGTCCATGAGGAGGAGATGCACTGCAGTACTTAATGCAGCTGGTGGCCACACCAGATACTGACTGTTACTTTGATTTTGACCCCCCCTTTGTTCAGGGACACAAATTCCATTTATGTTAGTCACATGTCTGTGGAACTTGTTCTGTTTATGTCTCAGTTGTTGAATCTTGTTATGTTCATACATTATTTACACATGTAGTTTGCTGAAAATTAAACACAGTTGACAGTGAGAGGACGTTTCTTTTTTGCTGAGTTTACATCGTTAACAATGTCACATTTTTTGTTCACCAATAATTCTCTCCCAGATGGAACCATGTTCTGGAATTCTTTAACACTCCCACAGTGTGTTCTGGTATGTGTGTGGCGGGATAACCACATCAAGTTCAGTTAGCTAATAAGTCTGTGAATGGAAAGTCCCTGATAAGAATCATGAAAGGGACAAACCATCAGTCACAAAGACTACAGTGAAGGATGAACAATGCCACAGTGCCATCTACAGGTAGACTGTAACTCTCCTCACCACTGTTTCAGAGAAATCACCTGATGAGACACTTGACTTTCGGATGTCTCTGCCTGCCATGCTCAAATAAGAAGTTCCCTCTCACCACAGATCTTAGATCAGATTGCCCTAACCCCATCTTAACATAAACTATTGGATGGGTAAAACATATCCGACCCTGTATCAGTGGTTAAGGCAACTTCTTCCAACTCCCTCTTTCATAGTCGCCTTTATTGTCAACAGAGAACTTGCATTTGATTTGGCACATACACCAGGAAGTAAGATTAACAAGCTATGGCCTCTGCTCTGCCTATCAGATAAAAGTCTTAGGTAAAGAAATCCGTCGTGTTACCCTTTTCTCTGCATTCTGGAAACAGTCAGGAAATTCTATGACATTCCGACTCAGGAAGAAAGAAAAACATATATGTTGTAGGTGACATGAAAACACACCAGTGGAGGAATTATGATCCAATAGGAGATGAAAGATGTACAATGTCTTCAGGCACCAGGGTAAACTGAGCAACATAAGTTGAAATAGAAAGCAAGTAAATGTAATTGATTATTGATATGTGTGTCACGGCCGTCTTCCTGGCTGGAATAAGCGTGGTGAGCATACATGCAGCGTGGTGAGCGTACATTTTCCTTTTTTATTTAAAATGTCGCCAACAAAACAACAAACGAAGAAACAACCGTGAAGCTTACAGGGCTATAGTGCCACTAACAAAAGTCAACTACCCACCAACACAACAGGGAAAAAGGCTGCCTAAGTATGATTCCCAATCAGAGATAACGATAGACAGCTGTCCCTGATTGAGAACCATACCCGGCAAAAACATAGAAATACCAAATCATAGAAAACAGAACATAGAATGCCCACCCAAATCACACGCTGACCAAACCAAAATAGAGACATAAAAAGGCTCTCTCAGGTCAGGGCGTGACAATGTGTTAATGATCATAGTATTGATGAATAAAAAACATTATAGCTTGTTTATAGTTATACATAACAAATATGTTATACGTAGGCCTCACTAATTCTAACATAGCCTTCACCAGTTCACTAGTCTTCCTCCAGTATGCAACCGGTCATTAAAATCCTGTCTATGACATACAGATGTAGGATCTTAATTTGAGCCAGTTTGCTACAGCAGGAAAATACTTATGCAGCAACAGGAAATGTGAATTATTATGTTGATTATAATAAATGGAAATCAAGTCTGAAATATCAAAGTGGAAATTACAAACGTCAGAAGCCTTTTTTACACTACAAGCTCTACATGTTCTGCATTGTAGGAAAGTTTTCCTGCAACAGGGTGATCCAATTACATCTCGTCTGCCATGTTTGTTCCCATTGTTGAACTAAAATGAGGGTTGTAGTTGTGGATTTTTTCCATACACAATTTATTAATGATTACAGTAACTGTGGCTGAACAGCCCTGCTGATGACTGGCCTGAGGTGTCAAAGGACATGTAACTAGATGAGAGGAGACCAGAGAGGACTACCAGCATGTGACCAGGGTGCATGTTCTCTGTTTTGCTCCTGATTGAAGCTCCTCAAAGCTCATTGACAACAATATGAATCACAAAGACACATTTAGTATGTTAGCAACCATTTATTTCTGAAAATCAACTATATATACAGATTTATGATTATAATCCTCCACTGAAGAATTCTGTATATAGAAAATGTAATCACACAAAAGATCAAACTAACCTTCTCCAACATAGCCTGAGTGCCAGTTGGTTTCTGCTCTCTTTCCAACTCCTTGGCATGATAGCAGAAAGTGAAAGGAAAAGGGAAGGGAAAGGGGATACCTAGTCAGTTGTACAACTGAATGCATTCAACTGAAATGTGTAACCCAACCACTCTGAAATCAGAGAGGTGTTGACAGTGTAGTACAGCATAGCTTTAGCCCTTAGTTTGTAACATCTAACAACTTCAGTGTTACAGGTTAGCAAAAGTTGAAGGTATTTTTCCAGTATTGTCTTCTAGTTTTGTAAAAACCCTTCTGTTTTTGAACTATTTTAAAACCTATAACCCCAATATCAGACCCAGTTATTGTTAAAAAAAAGACGATTTCTATCATTGTAGATTTTGGTTGTGCAGTTATTAGTTACAAGAAGTGATAACAATTTCCTTGACACCCAGTGTCATAACACATTATGACAAGATCATAACACTGTCATGACACATTTTTTTAGGCCTGTTGTGACATGTATTGCGTTATATTATGGCTGGTTAAGACACCTACATAAGACTGTAAAAACCTACAAAACCTAAGCATTCCATTACATCATAGCCTACGTGTCAACAGTATGTTTATTTTTATTGACTATATTAAATTATCATTGTAATTACAAACACATTGATATCAGACCCCAGTTATTTAAAATATGATTCTTTTAAATGACTATAAAGTATTAATTACAGAAAAAACTAAGGATTTAAGAGACACATTTTTAAATGGAAGGAAATATCTTGGCAGTGAAAACAATAAGTTGAATAAATGTGGGTTCTGACACGCTTATGTAGGTGTCATAACCAGCCATAAAATAACACAATATATGTCACAACAGGTGTAAATATATGGGTCATGACAGTGTTATGACCATATTATGACAGGTTATGACAAGTTATGTCAGCTGTTATAACATATTATGACATGGTTATGACCACATTATAACGTGTTATGACATTGGGAGTCAAGTAAAGTGTTACCAAAGAAGTTATCACCGGATAGTGCTGTTTTAGAGAAATGTGTCTTTGTGGCTGGGTGAACATTACTTTGACTCAAACTTCTAAAATAGTTTTCTGTCTTTATTTTCCTATCTGTGCTTCTCTGCTGTAAAGACAGACAGAGAAGCACAGACAGACAGACAGACAGACAGACAGACAGACAGACAGACAGACAGACAGACAGACAGACAGACAGACAGACAGACAGACAGACAGACAGACA
>NW_019943742.1:0-510 GCF_002910315.2 Salvelinus sp. IW2-2015 | reverse complement strand
AAAGTATTTGGTTTTAAATATACTTAAGTATCAAAATGAAATGTAATTGCTAAAATATACTTAAGTATCAAAAGCTAAATTTTAAGGGTTTTTGTAGCCGAAATAGCTGAATCCACTAATTTGGAAGGGGTGTCCACATACTCTTGTGCATATTGGTGTATCTCAAGGAAGGATTTGGCTCAAGTCTTTTCAGTGGAATATGCTGTTTTAGTTTCAGTCGTATTATTCACTGACCTCTCTCTCTGGAGAAAGTTGACATTGGTGTTTCAAAAACAGCGAGAGAGACATTCACCTGTTTGATTAGTGAGAGAGAAACCTCATGCCTATTGGATGAGTTTGAACCATCATCAGAAGCTACAAYGAAAACAGACACAATCACATTCTAAAATGGATACAGTCAAACACAATACATTCAAAGTCAGTTGATAAATAATGATCAACTACAAGATGAAGCATTTTCTTTCAGTTTCAGTGATGACGTCAGAAGCAGAATAAAGGCAGCCACTTACT
>NW_019943741.1:182107-186503 GCF_002910315.2 Salvelinus sp. IW2-2015 | reverse complement strand
ATTTGCCAATTAAACCCGAGAAGAGAATGCCAGAGAGAGAGTAGAGAGAGAGCAGAGAGAGAGAGAGAGAGAGAGAGACGAGAGAGAAGAGAGAGAGAGAGAGAGGAGAGAGAGAGAGAGAGAGAGAGGAGAGAGAGAGAGAGAGGATGAGAGAGACGAGACGAGGAGAGAGAGAGAGAGAGAGAGAGCAGAGCTAGAGGAGCAGGATGAGCAGAGATTGAGAAAGATCTCTTGGTCTGACAAATTTGACTTCGGATTCTGATGATTTTCCATGTTTCTCGACACGTCAAATTTTGACGTGTTTTGGACATCCCGGATGGCTCCTCCTGCAGCAGCTGCATCTGGGGTTGCAACAAAATAAATTGAATACGGGACTCTCGGAACCGGAGCTTGCGGTGTATGCCCATCCTCCCTCTTGTCCACAACGCCCTAGCAAAACCCATGCACACTGGATGTTAATAGCACTCACTGTTGCTCCTAGTGCCGGGTTTTGAAGGCATCTCCCGACGTCCTCGGGACATGGATGGACGTCAAATTTCGAAGTGAATCTTGAGCGACCTGGCTGGTTAATGATGCTTTTATGAATCTGCAGCCCCATTTGTCTCTCATGGTTAGGGGCTTTCTGCAGTCAGAATTGTGTAATAATGGCAAACCCAATTTGCTTTGTTCTATGTTAATCTCAGTCCCCCCTCCAACTCTGCCACGCTTAACCTAACATTCAAGTCATTCATCAATGATTCTATTGTACCAGTCTGTTCTCTCCCTGCCATACGCAAAACATAAACCAAAATGAATGCGTCTCTGTGTTATACTTTTGTAAAAGAAGAAATCTATTTTTTTTATTGTTGAGTTCTTTTTGGATCCACTAATAATGGGGGCCATTGTCTTTCTGCTTTCGGTGAAATAACTTTTTAAAATTCATATTCCAACACACTATTTTCTAAAAATGAATATCAAAGAATATAGTTGTGAATGTGACAAGTGATGACATACTGTAATAGCCAAACAACAATAGCTATCGTAACCATCGACAGGAAATTGAGGACAAAGGCTGCAGATCTGTTTTGTGACCAGCTAATGGCTCATTGATAGCAGGGACGCAGAAGAGGGGACACAGACCGGCAGGTCTTGGAAGTCCAGTCCCCCGTTTGGCTGCTCTTGAGATGAGACTTACTAAGCCTGACCTTTACACATCAATGCTCATATACACACTCACCGGCGCAATTAAGACACACACAGTGGCATAGCGACAGAACATTTACATACTCACAGAAGAAAGGAGGAGGGACAACAATCTAGGGAAAGAGAGAGAGAAAATGAAAGGTTTGGAAAGGAAAAGACTGAAAAGTAATAGAGAGAAAAACTACCAGAAAATGCAGAGAGAGGGAAAGGGTGGAGAAGAGTGAGACACGTAGGAGTGGGAGTGAGAGATGGAGAGAGAGAGGCTCACCTGCGTTGTGACAAGATGGGCAGAGGGAAAAATAACAGACCTGTAGAGACTGTCAGACTGTCAGACAGAGGGGAGAGAAGGAGGGAGAGAGAAAGGTAGATTAAAAAAGGAGTGAGAGTGAAGGGGAAAGYGGGTGGGGTGACCGGGGAGTGGTGAATGCTACTGTCATTACAGCCAGTTCCACCAGGGAAGGACAAACCTCCAACACACACACCACTAGCCCAGTGTTCATATGAGAGAGAGAGAGACACCACTAGCCCAGTGTTCATATGAGAGAGAGAGAGACACCACTAGCCCAGTGTTCATATGAGAGACGCAACTGCTCTAGGGACACATCTCATGGTACAGTGTGTAACATGAGTCCAGTCCACTGCTCTAGGGAAACATCTCCAGGTAATGTTAACATGAGCCCAGTGCCACTGCTCTAGGGAACACATCTCATGGTAATGTGTAACATGAGCCAGTCCACTGCTCTAGGGAACACATCTCATGGTAATGTGTAACATGAGCCCAGTCCACTGCTCTAGGGAACACATCTCATGGTAATGTGTACACATGAGCCCAGTGCCACTGCTCTAGGGAACACATCTCATGGTAATGTGAAACATGAGCCCAGTGCCACTGCTCTAGGGAACACATCTCATGGTAATAGTGTAACATGAGCCCAGTGCCACTGCTCTAGGGAACACATCTCATGGTAATGTGTAACATGAGCCCAGTGCCACTGCTCTAGGGAACACATCTCATGGTAATGTGTAACATGAGCCCAGTGCACTGCTCTAGGGAACACATCTCATGGTAATGTGTAACATGAGCCCAGTGCCACTGCTCTAGGGAACACATCTCATGGTAATGTTAACATGAGCCCAGTGCCACTGCTCTAGGGAACACATCTCATGGTAATGTGTAACATGAGCCCAGTGCCACTGCTCTAGGGAACACATCTCATGGTAATGTGTAACATGAGCCCAGTGCCACTGCTCTAGGGAACACATCTCATGGTAATGTGTAACATGAGCCCAGTGCCACTGCTCTAGGGAACACATCTCATGGTAATGTGTAACATGAGCCCAGTGCCACTGCTCTAGGGACACATCTCATGGTAATGTGTAACATGAGCCCAGTGCCACTGCTCTAGGGAACACATCTCATGGTAATGTGTAACATGAGCCCAGTCCACACTGCTCTAGGGAACACATCTCATGGTAATGTGTAACATGAGCCCAGTGCCACTGCTCTAGGGAACACATCTCATGGTAATGTGTAACATGAGCCCAGTGCCACTGCTCTAGGGAACACATCTCAATGGTGTGTAACATGAGCCCAGTCCACTGCTCTAGGGAACACATCTCATGGTAATGTGTAACATGAGCCCAGTGCCACTGCTCTAGGGAACACATCCATGGTAATGTTAACATGAGCCCAGTCCCACTGCTCTAGGGAACATTTCATGGTAATGTTAACATGAGCCCAGTGCCACGATTCTAGGGAACACAATCTCATGGTAATGTGTAACATGAGCCCAGTGCACTGCTCTAAAGGGAACACATCTCATGGTAATGTGTAACTTGAGCCCAGTCCCACTGCTCTAGGGAACACCTCTCATGGTAATGTGTAACATGAGCCCAGTCCACTGCTCTAGGGAACACATCTCATGGTAATGTGTAACATGAGCCCAGTGCCACTGCTCTAGGAGACACATCTCATGGTAATGTGTAACATGAGCCCAGTGCCACTGCTCTAGGGAACACATCTCATGTAATGTGTAATCATGAGCCCAGTGCCACTGCTCTAGGAAACACATCTCATGGAAATGTGTAACATGAGCCAGTGCCACTGCTCTAGGGAACACATCTCATGGAAATGTGTAACATGAGCCCAGTGCACTGCTCTAGGAACACATCTCATGTAATGTGTAACATAGCCCAGTGCCACTGCTCTAGGGAACACAATCTCATGGTAATGTGTAACATGAGCCCAGTGCCACTGCTCTAGGGAACACATCTCATGGTAATGTGTAACATGAGCCCAGTCCACTGCTCTAGGGAACACATCTCATGGTAATGTGTAACATGAGCCCAGTGCCACTGCTCTAGGAACACATCTCATGGTAAGTGTAACATGAGCCCAGTGCCACTGCTCTAGGGAACACATCTCATGGTAATGTGTAACATGAGCCCAGTGCCACTGCTCTAGGAACACTCATGGTAATGTGTAACATGAGCCCAGTCCACTGCTCTAGGGAACACATCTCATGGTAATGTGTAACATGAGCCCAGTGCCACTGCTCTAGGGAACACATCTCATGGTAATGTGTAACATGAGCCCAGTGCCACTGCTCTAGGGAACACATCTCATGGTAATGTGAACATGAGCCCAGTGCCACTGCTCTAGGGAACACATCTCATGGTAATGTGTAACATGAGCCAGTGCCACTGCTCTAGGGAACACATCTCATGGTAATGTGTAACATGAGCCCAGTGCACTGCTCTAGGGAACACATCTCATGGTAATGTGTAACATGAGCCCAGTGCCACTGCTCTAGGAACACATCTCATGGTAATGTGTAACATGAGCCCAGTCCCACTGCTCTAGGGAACACATCTCATGGTAATGTGTAACATGAGCCCAGTGCCACTGCTCTAGGGAACACATCTCATGGTAATGTGTAACATGAGCCCAGTGCCACTGCTCTAGGGAACACATCTCATGGTAATGTGTAACATGAGCCCAGTGCCACTGCTCTAGGGAACACATCTCATGGTAATGTGTAACATGAGCCAGTGCCACTGCTCTAGGGAACACATCTCATGGTAATGTAACATGAGCCCAGTGCCACTGCTCTAGGGAACACATCTCATGGTAATGTGTAACATGAGTCCAGTGCCACTGCTCTAGGGAACACGTCTCATGGAAGGTGTAACATGAGCCCCAGTCCCACTGTCG
>NW_019943741.1:171964-179697 GCF_002910315.2 Salvelinus sp. IW2-2015 | reverse complement strand
GTGACGAAATGAGACTCTAGTGGTTTGATAGTGATTATCGCCCATGCACCACTAGACCGCCATGTTGCTTCATAGTGAAGAGAGACCCATAAAACCGTCGACCAGCCCTAAGTGAAATCTCCACCCAAAGTGTCTCATGGCGTACAGAAGAGCACAGAGTAGAAACATGCAGCCGCATCCCTTAAGTGCGCCACGTTTTCAAAAGAACCAGAAGACGTTCCATGCCATGAGAGAGAATGAAAAATATGAAGACGGAAACATCTCTCACCGTCAGCCCCTACGCCAATCCTCATTGGAAATCCAGAACCCAGAGAGAAAGATTAAATTAGTAGAGAACACCCACTAAGCTCCACCTATCACCCCTATACATAAAATAGAAAAAGAGTAGCCCACAAGAGTGAGCCAGAGAGATAGCGACAGCACCTACCCCAATTTCTTGTCTAGCAGAGCAGACGTACTAGAGAGGTCACCTCTCTTGGTGCATTGATGTCTCTGTGTAGATGCTGTGTTTACACCAAACTTCATATAAGCCGAAGCCACCCGAGAACAAGAAAGATAAGAGGTGACCCGACACCCGACTAGCCGACCTAGTAGCTCATACAGCTTCCAAGGTAGATGCTTACAGTATTATTAGAGAGACACCATCTCTAGCCCATCTGCCCCCTCTACACTGAGTGTTCGTAATATCACTCCCCATCCCGAGGACTGCAAATGTACAGAAAGCCAGAACACCACACTGACTCCCCGACTAACCTACTACCGACCTAATTTCAATCGAACTAGAAGACCCGAGCACAAACACACGAACTCTAGACGGAGATCACACCGACCTTAGTCCCACACCACCCACATGTGATTCACTGGCCGAAACAAAGATAAGAAAAGAGGACAACTCCTAACTAGTCAGACTATTGGTACATGGACTAGGACGAATCTGACAGAAAGGCGACACGAGAGCCACCACTCTAGTCCCACTCATGGTGCGAAAGCCACCCAGCGCACTCTAGGTCTAACCAGACAGCGCGCCTAGAAACACACCCCACGACATACCTTCCCTTCCACGCAGTGCACAAGCCTCTGTTCAATCCATGCAGAGAGAGATAGCAGTAACAGTACGCAACCTCGGATGCCCAGCGTTGCAATTGTGACCGCAGAGCACTGACTAGAGAGAAGTCGACCAAATTCTCAACTCCATAACAATACATAGACCGCCCAAGTAACAACCCAGTGTCATTTCTCAGATTGAAATCCAACAAGATACTGTTAAGAAGTTAGACGATACCACTAAGGCCTAACTAGTATAATCATAATGAGACAGATCAGTCAAACATAGCTGTATAACAACCAACTTACCAACCTGTTCAATAAACCGGAGATGAGATAGAGAGACGACCACGCTACAGGAGCACATACCCAGTGCGCCTTCATGTGTCAGAGCACACGAAAATCATTAGAGCACGACACGGTGAACCGACTCACTCCAGACCCCTAGCCACCTTAGTCGACCTTGTATCAGTGTCAGTGCTGTGCATGGATAATGCCTGAGACGAAAGACACTTCCTAACCGTCTCTCTCTCTCCACTGTCCCTTACTGCAACTTATGGACCTCATCACAGCCTGTCATGTCTGTCTACTCTGATTCGATTAACACATTGGTAACACACACAACCATGGAGAAGAAGTGTGACATGTGACTGAGATCAGGGCCTTTCAGGGGACGTGCTCAAATGGAAAAAGTTCATTATGTTGCGAATTTGCAAAATGTATGATATGTTACGAATTCTAGCTAGATGGCTAGATGGCTAAGGTTAGCTAGGCTAGGGGTTAAGGTTAGGTATAAATTTTAGGAGTTAGGTTTAATAAGGTAAGGGTTAGCTAAAAGGTTTAAGGTTAAGGTTATGGTTAGGGGAAGGGTTAGCTAACATGCTAAGTAGTTGCAAAGTAACTAAAAAGTAATAAGTAGTTTGAAAAGTTGCTAATGAACTAAAATGCTAAAGTTGTCTCTGTTGAGATTTGAACTGACCAACAACCCTACTTTAATTTTTACCTTTAGTAACCATCTGGAAACATGCACTCGCGAGCCCCGTACAGGGCAGACCAACAGGCGCAACCAACCAACAGACAGGGTTGGCAACCAACCAACGGACAGGGTTGGAGGTGTTGAATTTGATGAAGTCACGACGACTTGCGGGCAGTGGGTTCAGAACATCAGCTACAAAAAGTGTATACAAATGTTTTCACCACCCAGAAGGGCACTTGACAAATTGGAGGGAAAAGGCAGGTGCTCGGCCACAGGTAGACCCCTATCAGTGCACGTGCCTGACTGAGATTGTCATAGAACTCTATGAAAAATCSATAAAAAATCTATGAAAATGTATTATTCTATAAGGCACAGCAGTGAGAATTAAATTTACTCTCTGCAGTAAAGACATACTGCATGGTTATTATGGCGGCAACACAGAACATTGCCTAAGAAAAACATGCTTTATGTACAAATTCAAACAGAATAAATAACTCTCAGCATCCTATTTTGTGGGCGCAGTGGTAATTTTTCCTTAAAACATACACTTTTTAAAGTGTAATGATGTTGTATGGTTGTGCTGTGGATATTGAATGACCGTTGCTGTTCATGAGACTATAACGAACGCCATAAAACCCATTTATGTCTGAGTTGTGTAATGTGTTGAATTTGCCTTTAGGGAAACCATAGCGATTGCTCCCTAAAGCACTGCAGCCTGAACCTTTAGGATTGCTCTCTCATGGGGCTGTGTGTGTTGTAGCCATTAATATCTACCACAGGCCCCTAACTTGAGTTAAGGCCAGTCTGAGACACACACACGCACGCACACGCGCACACACACACACACACACTCATTTTACAATGATCTTTTTAGTCATTTAGCAGACTTACAGTAGTGAGTGCATACATTTTCATACTTTCACGCACGCATACAAACACGCATACACACACGCATACACCGCTGAAAGGTCAGGGTGAGACCCTGCATTTTAATTCAAGAAACGTGACCCACGTTGACCTTTATAAAATATGGTTGGACCATCCTGTTCCCAATGCACCACGTACGTCCACTCTCATATACATTCATACAACGTGCCTAGAACCCTAACGTAACATTAGCGAACAACTCCCGTCTGTCTATTTGATCTGAGCTCTTTACACAAATGCAAATGCTATTCCTCTTGGACTATTTGTTCAGCGAAAGTGACATTCTCGGGAAAGACGTACTTATAGTTAATGGCCCAGGCAAGGCGTGCGTCTGTTTAAAAACCTGTCCAGAAGCAAACCACGCTGACTGAACACTTGTTTTATTTGATTTAATCTAATTTGAAACACATGTCCCCGTTATGTCAGAGAACTGATGAAGATGTAAATAAATGGCAAAGAAAAGGTACAACATAAAGAGAGACAGAGTGACAGAGTGAAAGAGTGAGTGAGAGAGAGAGGGAGAGTGAGAAGAGAGAAAGAGTGAGAAAGAGAGAGAGAGAGACAGATAGAGAGAGCGTGAGAGAGAGAGACAGAGAGACAGAGAGACAGAGAGACAGAGAGACAGAGAGAGAGAGAGAGAGAGCATAATTATGTAATTCTGCAGAATCTGCAACTTTCAAATTCAACAGCTTCAATCACAGGATACAATTCACAACTCCTGCATCGCTCAGTTAAAATACAAATATATCTAACATCTCTGGTCGGAGCACATATATACTTATGAGACTGATCGCACGCACGCACGCACGGCACGCACGCACGCACGCACCAGCACGCACGCACGCACGCACGCACGCCACGCACGCAACACACACACACACACCACACACACACACCACACACACACCACACACACACACACACACCACACACACACACACACACCACCACACACAAACACAAACAGGCTACGTTTATGTGTATGGGAGGGGTAATAATGAGAGGAAGAAGAGCTCCTAACTAATCGCCGGTGTGTGTGTATGTGTGTCCGCCCGCACCGGCACCGTTTTGATTTCTGGCTTTTTCAGGAGCCTTCATCGCCTTGCTAAGCTCCAGCAGATGTTTCTCTCCTTTTCTAAAGACCTTCTCTGGAGCCAGGGAGGAATATCCGAACAGCATTCCCTAATCCACTTTACCACGTTAATCCCTGTAGTTCCACAGACCTGTTGGCTCCTTTTTACAAACATCCTCTCTCTTTCGTCTCCCTCCTGCTTTAA
Source organism: Salvelinus sp. IW2-2015 (assembly GCF_002910315.2). Taxonomy (NCBI): domain Eukaryota; kingdom Metazoa; phylum Chordata; class Actinopteri; order Salmoniformes; family Salmonidae; genus Salvelinus; species Salvelinus sp. IW2-2015. The sequence goes on along the minus strand of NW_019943741.1, from coordinate 175,473 downwards.
AATGTGACAGTGCATTCTATACACACTGCTTCACACTAGCGCTCACAGGGGTCTTAACCACCCACTAGATCTCTATCAAGGAACCGGGTAGAATAAACCTCCACCGACGGGTCTAATCTCAATAGAGTTGATTTACTGATACTTAAACGCAGTGGCATTGATCGAAGGCAGGAGGCCATTTTCTCAGGGTTTAGAGGGGTAGTTATGGTTCCCTGGTCCCTGTCTGTCTGGCTGGCGATCTACCTGGAATGGAATTGTGGCGAGGAGGGATTTAGTCAGGGACAAAAGCTTGAGGGGGATGTGATATATCATTCATTGCCGGGGGATATTGATTGGTTATATTCAGAGACAGAGAGCGTAAATAAAGCTGGAGAGGAACAGGCAGTACGAGAGACCAAAACCTCCGTTACACCGTCTGTGCACAATCAACAGATTAAATACGCACAACCTGGCAATGGTGCTTTTTAAAGCGATGGATGGAATTAGGACTAAAAACAGAATTTCTGTGTGTGTGTGACGGACCGGATCTAGCCTGTGTTAGCCCYCCAAGCTAAAGTCTAGATATTCACTCTGCAAGCTTCACTCTAGACTCTTCAGGCTTCAGACAACTTATTACATTTGCTAAATCACCTCTGCTGCACATGCACAGTCATTCAAGCAACCATCAATGAGGAAAATAACATAGCCCTATTCCATCGCAGTAAAACACTTCCTCTAACGAAGCTGTTCCTCAGACGGCTCACAGTTATTAACCACATAAAGCATCTCTATGGAGGCTAAGGAACATCTTCATCTCTGTTAGGAGTCAGACACCAGGCAGAAGAGTGCAGCACCAACACAGTGAGAGAGATACTAAATGTGCCCCAGTGCTCCCAATGCMCAAACACATGAATAACTAAACATAACGATCTACTGTACTGTGTGTGTGCTTGTGTTGATATATATATGTGTGTGTGCGTGTGTGTGCTTATGTGTGTCCTCTAAGAGCTCAGCCACATAAGGGCCTAGGGGTTTGAGAGGTTGATTTAGTTGGGGAGGTTGAAGTATGGCACATCCAATCCTTCTGTTCAAGTGCTCTATTACTGCTCTCCAAGGAGCAGTTGGCTAGGTAAATATACAACACAATGCTATCTATGCAATAGAACAGGGAATGYCAGAAGGTGAGGGGGGATAGTAACGGTTTGCTATTAAAAACAATATGCTGGTCTGTTTGTCTTTCTAATTGGGATAGGTAGACAGCCACACAGACAGACAGACAGACAGATRGACGGACCGTCACATAGACAGACAGACAGACGGGCGCAATAAAGTTGTGAGTGCCACGGGGTTCGTTAATTACGTTGAAGACTACGGACCGAGTGAGCTACATGCTATCCGTCAGATATCCGTCACCAGTCAGGCGCACAATTACAAGTATTGATCCACGGTGGATAACCGTGGCGAGGTTAGACACAGTGAACTGTTGCACATTCATCACCCCGCTCTGGGTAGACAACACAACACTGACACAGAGCAGGCAAAAGCTTGTCTTTCTATTACTGCTGTCTATGTTGCTGCTACTACTAATGTACTATAACTAGTCATGATAATAGCAATAACTTTAGTGGTCTGCTGCCTTTCCTGATCTTTTTCAGCCAGGTCACTGCATGTTTGGGGCGAATGATTTGACGCCAAAAGATCCCCCCCACCTCTCAACCCAAGACTACAACTTAGATCTCCCAAACCGACTACTAACCTAACGGGACTTTGTTACAGCCCTTCTACATGAAAAAATATTAATCCGGCGTGTACAATATGCATTGCACAGTCAAATGATATTTAATGGTGTGTACTTTTGTATCGTCAGCGTCTTAAAATAGTCTATAGACATGGTACGCGCCGCGCATTTTCATAGGTATCTTAGCAACGGGCGTTTTGTCAGTAAGGAGTAGGAGGCAGACTTGGTGGAAGAGGCTGTTCTCTTTGAAGCCAAGTTGTTCTCTAAGAAACTATTCGGCTTTAAGTCAACTCCTACAGGTCTTAGCAAAAAGCAGCTGCTACTCTGTCGGGAAAAGGGCTCGCCCCCTTGCTATTGCAGTCTTGACATGAACATTCACCCTTTAAACAAGTGCAACGCTGCAGGGCAGAATAGCGGCTGGATCAGGAACACACTGTAAGAGGAGATTGCTTGAGGAGAGGGTCTGCTGCATTTCTGAAATGACCTCCTGCAATATCCTTTTCATAAAGGAAAAGAGAGGGAGAGGGGAAGGGGAGAGAGAGAAATGGGAAATGGAGAGGGGGACGGGGACGGGTAAATAGAGAAGGAGAGATTGAGAGGGTGACTAAGGGCGGCAAGGGACAATAGAGAGTGAGAGAAATATAGGATGTGAGGAAGAGGGGAATAGAGAGAGAGAAATGGAGAGACAGAGAGAGGGAGAGCGAAAAAAGAAGCATGATCTGACATGTGGTGACGGATCATGATTGTGGGGGGATTAGAGGAGGGGATAGAGGGATGAAGGGATGGCGAGATGGAGGGATGGAAGGAGGATGAGTCTGAGAGCAGATGGAGATGCAGCTCTCTCTCTCCCCAGGGAGAAACACAGCAGAGCTGAGATCTGAGCGAGACTGCCAATTCCAAAGGGTCTGGAGCCTCATGAAGACTGGTGTGAAAGAGGGACAGAGAGAAATGGGGATGAGTGAAAGAGGAGAGAGAGTGAAGAGGGAGAGGGGAGGAGAGAGAGAGAGAGTAGTGACGAGGACAATAAAAAAGAGAGGAGACAGAGAGGAAGAAATAGAGAGAAAGTGAAAGAGGAGAAAGAAGAAGGATAGAATGAAATAACAAAAGAAAAGTCTGACGGAATGGATGAGAAAACAGAGAGGGGAATGAATAGAGAGAACGAATATTAGACAAAGGGGAGAGAGAAAGACTAGAGAGATCAGGCTTCCACTGGTGATTGGTGATTAAAGGGGAAATGTCATTAATTTAGCAAACAGCCAGCTGTGGGTTCTTTAAAGCCCTGCTTCCTCGCATTAAATATAGATTAGAATGGTGAAACACACGCACACTCATCAGCAGGAGCGCACGTATGCACCACAATGCATACCACGCCTGGTGTGCACGCACACACACAAATGCATGCATACACAGACATACCTGACATACACACAGACATAAACAAATGTACGCACGCACACACGGGCATGCACAACACACACACACACACACACACACACACACACAACACAACACAACACACACACACACACACACACACACACACACACACACACAAACCACACACACAACACAACAACAACACACACACACAACACACACACACACACACACACACACACACACACACACAAACACACACAGGGAGAAAATAAAAACTGTTAGACAGATCTAATTACTGAAATGTATTTTATCTAACCCTGGTGGAGACGGCCACGGGAGATGTATTTCTTTTCTAATGCCAGTCCCCCTGTCTCACCAGGAGTTTCAGCTCTGCAGAGAGAGGGAGGAGATC
>NW_019943741.1:162797-171339 GCF_002910315.2 Salvelinus sp. IW2-2015 | reverse complement strand
CGGGTATTGGGACAGGGCCTGTGACAACAAGCAGAGAGTGAAAGCCAGGGAGAGACAAGAACAGCGAGACAGAAACCTAGCGCAATACAGAGAAATAAGAGCTCGGTCTCTCTCTTTCAGCCTCCCGAACCAACCGTTCCACCGCCACACGCAACCAGGAAATCTACCTGACAGTTGCCATGGAGAGCTGGTGCAGGCGGTAGGCTGTCTTAATTGGAGGGCTTTAGCCCTGGTCCCTCTCCTTCTCCTCTCTCTTTTTCCTCCTCTTCTCCTCTTCTCCCTTCTTCCTCTCCTCTCTCCTCCTCATCCCAGCGCAGGTCTTATTCCTAAAGACATTATTCCATTTCTCTATAGACTCCTGAAGGCAGGTTTCACTATTCACACTGTTGTTGTTCTTTTAGGGGCGCCGGGATGAGACGACTGGACCAGGAGAGGATTGAGAAGAGGACCAAGAGGAGAGAGGGAAGAATGGTGGTGAGTGTTTTAAGGGGGGTGGGGGGTGGGGGGGTGTATGTGCACGTGTGTGCATGCGTGCGTTGGTACGTACGCAGGCGCAAACATGCTCTTTTTGTGTGTGTCTCATTTCTTTGTGTAACCTACTAATGTATTCCCTTTACCCTCCTGTCTCCTTGCATTTCCTGTAGCGAAGAAAGAAAAAGTAGCTTTAAAAGAGTCCCGCAAAATTTTTCCTTTGACTGTCTCTCTCATCTCTCTGTTCAATAAAATTAACGATGATTTATAACACTTCTCAGAAGTCATCTGATGTAGCAAAAATCCTGTGAGCAAAACAACAGTCTGAAAATAGCCTGCTATTTGCATGAGTATTAATATCACTGTGTGTTTGTGCTTGAACAGGGTCTAGAGGTATTTGTTTATGATATTATTAGATTATCTTTGATATGAGTGCGGCCTGATGGTTTAATAAGTGAATTAGCATGCTGGCTGTTATGATCTGTGTGTGTTTACAGAAGAGAGTGTGTGTGTTTTATATCACTCCTGTACTGAAGTGGGCGCGGAGTTGTTACGTGTGTGTGTGTGTTTTTGTGTGTGTCACCGGATGGAGTTGTCAGTTTGATGAGAGTTAATTAGAATGAGTGACATTCAGAACGTCCTCCCAAATAACTATCAGAACCATGAATGAAGAAAGACACGAAGACACCACATACCCCCCCCCACACACACACACACACACACTCAGATTCCCAGGTGACTTCTGAAGTAATTTGTGATCAGACAGACAGCAACAAGGGCATTTGAGGAAAACCAAAATCAAAGAATAACCTATGTAAGTGATACATTCTCTGCAGGCCATGAGTGTCTGGAGTTAGTAATATTTCAAAGGATCGTCTATTGTATATGAGGACAGTATATTTTGACCTGTCTCGTGGTTTTATGTTCATATGGACAGTGAGTTGCCATTGTATAGGGTGTGTATCTGTTTGCTGAGAGTGTGACACTGTGTGTGTGTGTGTGTTGTGGTGTGTGTGTGTGTGTGTGTGTGTGTGTGTGTGTGGTGTGTGTGTGTGTGTGTGTGTGTGTGTGTGTGTGTGTGTGTGTGTGTGTGTGTGTGTGTGTGTGTGTGTGTGTGTGTGTGTGTGTGTGTGTGTGTGTGTGTGTGTGTGTGTTGTATGTGTGTACTGGCTGTTCCTCCCAGACTAACAGCCCCAGTCTGATCCAGGAGGCTTTTGTCTCTTTTCATGGTTTACAACACTCTGTCACTGCTCTATCGATCGCTCTCTCCCTCTCTTTACACCTCCACCTCCACCCCCCCACGACACAGTAAACTCCTGGAGACTTCAGAGGGGATGCTGAGAGTCAGTGTGTGTGATGAAATTCAGAGTTATTCCATCCCTTACAGGTTCATCATTATCATCACGATGCACAGTGCTTCAGACAGTACTACTGCAATGACACTGACACTCACTCTGAACGCAAACATACCCTGTAGACTGTACAACACATGCACTGTAGTACATACTAGTGGAGAAAACACAATGAATTACTCAATCAGAGGAGGTAAAGTGAAGGAGAAGAGGGAAGACATTCTAAAGCCATGTTACACAAAGAACAGACAACAGAGAAACTCAACCCCACAGACAGCAGCTGTCCTGGCCCGCGCATGCACACACACATACACATACCCCCCGTACCCCCCTCCCCACACACACCTTATCCCCCTCCCTCCTACAGCCCAACCCTGCAGATCGACTTTTTCCCCAGACACTTTCCCTAATCCGGCTGATTTGATAAGGAATCTCATTTCTGCTGCGAGGCCACACTGAAAGCATTCCGACAGGTCTGACTCCACTTCACACACCAGTGTCAATGCTATCTCCCATCGCTCAGGGCAACCAGACAGGAAATAAAGCATTGCTGGTGCTGGCGCCACGGTAGCCGTGGTCTTTGCAGAGGCCTATCTTGGGGGGCCTTCATGTGAAGTGATCTGCGGGGCCAAGCCGATCGATTCTTATCGACACAAGCGGTAATTACATTTCATGTAATGAGCTTTCACCACTAATCCACCTGGCCCTGGAGGGATAGAAAGAAGGGGATAGAAAGAAAAGGAGAGAAAGACAGAGGGAGAGAAAACGAACAAGGTAAATAGAGAGGGGACAGAGAGAGAGGAAGAAAGAGAGAGGGAAATGGACAGAGTGAGGTAGACAGAGAAAAAGAGAGAGGGAGCGAGAGAGAGAGCGCGAGAGAGACAGCGAGAGAGAGAGAAAGGGAGAGAAAGAGAGAGAGAGAAATTGACAGTATGGAGGGAGGGAGGGTGAGGTGGACTGTGAAAGACAGGGAAGGAGGAGAGCTGCATAGTAGAAAAGGGTAGAAGGTAAGAAAGAGAAAGAGAAAGAAAGACTTAAAGGTGGTGTCATTCTGGCAGAGAGAGAGAGAGAGAGAGAGAGAGAGACAGAGAAGCAGAAGGACTGAGATGCTTGTCTTCCTCTCGGAATGTAATTCGTTCCCACGGGAACGGCCTAGCTGCCTAGCCATTGCTACCTGACAGCTCTTCACGCTCCTCTCTGCCTCAGCCCCAAAAATACTCCCGCTACCGCTCACACACACTCTGTCTCACACACACGTCACTCCCTTCCCAATCCCGCAAAGCCCCCAGTCCAAAGCCCTTGTCTGTAACCCACGGCAACATGCTCAGTGACCAGAGCCGGTGGGCAGACCGGGCGTTATGGTCATTCGTTATGGTCATTCACCATTTTATTTGACAGTTAGTCAGTGTTCTGTAGTGGAATTCTACAGGTTGTGAAACGTCTTTAGTCCATAGTGGTGTCACCCCATTAGAAGACTTGGGGTAAGGTCAATGTTTGATGGCTCCCGGACGGTTTAACAGAACCACACTAACCCCTGAACCAAGACGCACCATCATTAACTGAAACTGAAAAATTAATGCAAATTTATTCGCCCCGCCCCCTTTCCTCTCCTCTCCCTCTGCATCTCCTATTGCCTCCTCTTCATCCTCTGATTTCTGCATTTCCCTGCCCTGAGGCAGAGGTCAAAATGTTTATTCCTTAAATTACGCTGCCATTACAGTTCAAGATAAGGGACCGCTCTTGAAAGGAAATAGTTTTGCGCTCCTGAAGTACGAGAGAGACAGGAGAGAGAGAGAGACGAGAAGGAGAGAGAGAGGAGAGGAGAGAGAGAGAGAAGAGAGAGAGAGAGAGAGAGAGAGAGAGAGAGAGAGAGTAGAGAGAGAATCGAGAGAGAGAGAGAAGAGAGAGAGAGAGAAGAGAGAAGAAGAGAAGAGAAAGAGAGAGAGAGAGAGAGAGAGAGAGAGAGAGAAGATGAGACGTGAAAGCTTATTTTCCTCTCAGACTCCCCCAGCTAAACCTTTCTTCTTCTCAGAGTGCGTAGTCCCCTCTTGGTGTAGAAGACTCTTTCTACTGGCTAATAGAGCTGAGCAGAAAGGCCAACATCTCCAGCATTTATCCTCTAATTAGACCATAATGGCCGCCTTTTAAAGAACAGAACTAACCCCAAATGTCTGGTTCTTGGAGATCGACTGACTAGTAACTGACTGAAGCTTTGAGTGTGTGTGTGTATGTTAGACAGGTGAATGTGGATGGTGACGACTGGTTAGTGGTCCATAGTGATGCATTTGTGTGAGAGTGGGTGGGATGTGTTCTGTGTGTGTGTGTATGTGTGTGTGTGGTGTCATTCTATGTGTGTGAGGGAAGTGTGTGTGGGACTTACCTGTCATCTCACCTAAGCTGTATTTTCATTGGCTGTGTGGCTCGGGTGGGCGGTGGCTGGCGGTGCGTGTGACAAAGGGACGTCACTGGAGATTGATGGGTGCAGCGTGGGCGTCGGCTATCACCTCACCAAGGGACACGGCGTCCAATCAACTGTGAGAACAGAAAGCGGGGGCGATTAATTACAAATGTGTGTGATGGAGAGAGAGAGTGAGGGAGGGAGGAACAGAGGAGGGAGAGATACAGCGAGAGAGATGGGGGTGAGAGATAAAGTTCGACAGAGACCATGTATTTCATGTTACTTTCCAATTTACTTTGTGTGGATAGTAAACCGTTACATATTACTAGTTACATTTGTGCATTTGGAAAGTATTCAGACCCCTTGACTTTTTCCACATTTTGTTACGTTACAGCCTTATTCTAAAATATATTAAATTGTTACATTGGATTTTTTTTTACATCCTCATCAAACTACAGATGCAGACACAGGAGGCAGATGGTTTGAGCTCTGGTATTGATTACAGTCCAAGGGATAGACAAAAGGCAGGTCGGGGACAGGCAAGCGTTCATATCCAGGGCAGAGTCCAAAACGGTACAGGGCAGCAGGCAGACAGGCATGCTTGAGGTCAGGGGCAGGCAGAATGGTCAGGCAGGTTGGCTCAGAGTCAGGACAGACAAGGGTCAAAACCAGGAGGATGAGAAAAAGAGAGACTGGGAAAAACAGGAACTGAGAGAAAAACGCTGGTTGACTTGGCAAACAAGACGAACTGGCACAGACAGACAGAAAACACAGGTATAAATACCCAGGGGATAAGTGGGGAAGATGGGCGACACCTGGAGGGGGGTGGAGACAAGCACACGGACAGGTGAAACAGATCAGGGTGTGACATTTTTTGGAAATTGTAGTTTCCGCTTTGTCATTATGGGGTATTGTGTGTAGATTGCTGAGGATATAAAAAAAAAACTATTTTAGAATAAGGCTGTAACGTAACAAAATGTGGAAGAAGTCAAGGGGTCTGAATACTTTCCGAATGCTCTGTATATTACTTTGAGTTACTTTCATGAAAGAAAGTCTCAATCTCACCCGTTTGTTTGACTGTCAGAGTGAGCAAGGCGAGCCGCGCACGCCCTACCAAAGTCAGGCTACTTACTAACTCAGGTTTGATCACGACTTTCTCCTTTCATCTGTGGCGCTGCTTTCCTGTGCTAGACTACAAATGCTATGCTATATATGGGCCATGTACAGTATACCGTAAGCCACAGATCTGTACAGATGTTCTATATTAAACAGTAGCTAAAACGTTTGTGGTGAGTCAAGAGTTAGTGCAAAAGGGTTAATACAGATAGTTAAATAGTTAACCAATAGCTACCCAGACTAACTATAGTATTTAGCAGTCTTATGGTTTGAAGACTGAAGACTGAACACACACTCACATCATTAGCAAAGAGAACAAGCAGGCGAGCCAGCTGCTCTATGATTCACATTTTGTGGTGGGAAAAACGAAACCAAAAAAATTCTGTACGGGATTTTTCTTAACAGTAACGCTTCCAATTTCGTTTAAATGTTTTAACATTTAAACGTTCACACACCAAACGCGAACCCATAGATATGTATAGAGGGCACACATGCAACTAGATGGGAAAGCCCTCWATGGGATTTGCTATCACAGAAGCGATCAATGTCGAAGATCAGAGGTGCGCCCTTTATACATTTGTATGGACAGCAGTTGTCATGACATTTCTCCAAACAGCCTTTCTCCGCTCACTCGAGAACTAAATGAGGAAACAGGTCAAGACCGGATCATGGAAACACACGACCAGTAGAGATTGATTCTGAAAGTAACACACGCGTTGTTCGACAAAGTAACTGTAATAATATTACACAGTTTGAAAAAGTAACCCGTTACTTTACCATGTTACTCATAAAAGTAATCTGATTATGTAACCCCAACACTGCTCCTAAATAAAATGCCTCATCGCATAATACGATATAGACAATTTCATTTGTAATGTAACTAAATATACAGTCTACCATTACAATGAATGTTCCACCTACTCATGGGTTCTCTGGTAATTAACTGGAAATGTGATCAAAAACATTTTGCTTTGTTTGCCCTGAGAGGACCGTGTTCCCTTCCTCCTCCCGAATTCTCTCATGTAGACCGATCCATCACAGTAGCGGGGCCTCATGTGGACGCCTTAATCTGCAAGTGTGTGTGTGTGTGTGTGTGTGTGTGTGGTTGTGTTGTGTGTGTGTGGGGTTGGTGTGTGTGTGTGTGTGTGTGTGTGGTGTGTGGTGTGTGTGTGTGTGTGTGGTGTGGGTGTGTGTTTACATCATTCTTAATTAGCTCGTATTTACAGTAGAATTTAAACCCTGGTTGGGATTGATTCCTTTTATCTTAACCTGTTGCTAGGCTTGAAGTGTGTGTGGTGTGTGTGTGTGTGTGGTGTGGTGTGTGTTGTGTGTGTGTGGTGTGTGTGTGTGGTTGTGTGTGTGTGTGTGTGTGGTTGCTGTGGTGTGTGTGTGTGTGTGTGTGTGTGTGTGTGGTGTGTGTGTGGTGTGTGTGTGTGTGTTGTGTTGCTCAGGTCTCTACACTAAACGTGGAGTTCAGCGATAACAAGCCTTTCTCTCCACATTCAGCTGTATATCAGGTGTTTATTAATGGACTCTTCTCTTCGTCTTTAAAGGCTCCACAGACTTCTGCCTTCTGCCCTGTTTACCTCAGTACCGTGACTCATTTCAGGAAACGAGGCGTATGTCACACGTCACTACTTCACAGGAGCGGCATTTGAACGTGAACATAATTTTGGAGGGCAGAAATGCCTTTTGGAACATGTGAACTTCCATGTGCCTTAATGACAAACTTGTATTCCATCCATAAATTGTTAAATTACGAGCCTAGTTGGTTTAGCCATGGAAAAAGCCAGGAACCTTCCCGCTAGCAATGATTGGCTGAGATAATGGATGTGCTGAACATACAGGGAGATGAGTTTGGATTGGTCTGCCATGTAGCTTGCTTCTGTCTAGAACGTGAGCAGTTTGTGTTGACAGTCCTTTGCTACTGTTACGTTTTTTTTAAAGATATAAGCTAGCTAACAATGAACCTAGTTTGTTGGCTTTAGCTACCTGCAGATTCATACTACAGCTATGACAATGTTTTATTGGTAGTAGTACGAGTTGGGATTATGCCGGTTCATTGTTTAGCTAGCTAGCTACTTACATGTCTAAACAATGACCCATCAAATGACCCATCAAATTAGCCAGGTGTGTCTGAGTGGGGATTACAACCATCTATTGTCTTTCATGAACATGTGTACATGTCTAGACAATAGTGACCCATCCACTTAGCTAGATGTGGCTGGGGTGGTAATAGCATTTTCTTCACATGACCCATCAATTTAGACAATAATGATAACATATTTATGAAGTATTTTATCTGTACACTTTCTGTTGTTGATATGCTACTATGTAAGTAACCACTTCACTGTACCGTTTACACATTCTGTATGCTGTGCATGTGATAAATAAATGTAGATATCATTTGATGTAGCTTGTGTTTACCACATGGCCTCGCATGTGAATCCTTAAAGAGATGGGTGGGGCTAAGGCTTAAGAGGGTGTGAACGATGCTGAATGGGTGTGGACAAGGAAGAGCTCTCTAGTAGGTGTACCAACAGAGATGCACTTTCTCCTTTACTGTGATAAATATTCCTCACCAAGAGATTCATTATTCACAGAAATGACTCCATTTATTCAAAATTTTACTTATTAAACCCAGAGGAAAAACAAAAAATTCACATGGGCGAAGGAGCAATGGCTCCTCTTGCAGCCAAATATGTATTTGCCTGCCATAGCCCGAGGGACACTGAATAATAACATCTGCATAGTAAGCAGTAACTTACTTATTATTACTGTTATTGTTATTACTATTATTATTGTTGTTTATCATTCCAAATAGCAGTGGTATGGGTGGTAATGGTAATGATAGCAGTTTAGTGATGATGGTGGTGGTGGTAGTAGTGGTAATGATGATAGTAGTTGTAGTACTGATGTAATGGTGAAGATGACCTTTATTTAGTTATAAGTTAGTTATAGTTTAATTTTCCATTTATATTTTTATATTTATTACATTACATTCGACTATTGACTGTTATCATTTTATTGTTATTATTTTTGTATTTAATTTTGTATTATTATTTACTGCCTATTTACTGTATTACTATTTTATTGTTTATAATTGTATTACAATGTATATTGTATACATTGTTGCTTTGGCTATATTGACACAATGTTTTTCATGCCAATAAAGCAGCTTGAATTTGAATTTGAATTTGAGAAA
>NW_019943741.1:123554-159546 GCF_002910315.2 Salvelinus sp. IW2-2015 | reverse complement strand
AGGGAGAGAGAAACAAAGGGAGAGAGAAACAAAGGGAGAGAGAGAAACAAAGGGAGAGAGAGAGAAACAAAGGGAGAGAGAGAGAGAAACAAAGGGAGAGAGGAGAGAGAGAGAACAAAGGGAGAGACAAACATCAGGAAAATGAGCACGTTAAAGTACTGTAGATCCACTTTAATATAAAACTCTACAGAATCAGCACAGTAACTAATGTATCGGTTAAATCACAAGCTACATGATCCTGTATGACTTGGAGGACATTTATCCGTTTGCGTGTGTGTTCCACATTCACGTGCTCACGCTGTCAAGCATCCGTGTGTGAGTGTGTGAGCATGCACTTCTCAGTGTGTGTAGGCGCTGTAGAATGGACTGGAAATAGCCATGTTAACCTAGCCCTGACGCACGCCCACACGCACACTAACCAGCCGTCATTACCACACTGGCACACAGCATCGGTCAGAGAGGACGGCAGACATACTCATTAAAACACAGGAAATAGAATGCATGCCAACATAAATTCAGCATCAATTATTTTAAACTGTACACACAGAAAATGAAGACAGACACCCGTACACATACAGTAGGCACAACCACACGCACGCGCACTGCCATACACACACACGTCCCTGCTAGCATGCCGAAGACGAGTGATCATATCAATAAGAGGATGTGGTCAAGGGCCAGCCAATAACCTCGGTTAATCTAATCTCCTAAACGAATAAAACCATCCACACAAACACCTTACAGTATGTAACATAGACCATTATACATCACACATATCCACTGGTCTGCAGCCTGCTGCTCATACTGACCAGTCAATACACTTATTACATACACATGTTTTGCTATTATGGCTGTAACAGGCTGAGCTGTCTCAGGACAACACCGAGCCTGTAAACAGTAGGTGAAAACAATCTCACATGAGATCCCCCACACACACACACACATAATATACAAACCTCACACCTTCAACATTGAATGGCATGAGAAACAGAGCAACACCATGCAGACAAGGATCTTGTGTCTGTTGTACACGTGCTGTTAGTTCACTGTCCACTGTGTTCCGCTGTGTTCCACTGTGTTCCCTTGTGTCTTTTTCTCTGCAGTGATTTCACCTAAATAATGGCCTAGTAGGTCTTTGTTTTTTCTCTGTGTCTACAGCCAGCAATAAGAGTCTGGGGTATCACACAGCAGATAAAAACATGCTCAGTCTGTTAGTTTGTAGCAAATGACTAATCAATATAGCCTTTAGTTATGTCTGACTTTAACATCCCGCGATTGATCTGGTTACAGAACAAGCAGTGGAAAATTTCTCCCTCCATGTACGTACAATAACACCGCTCTGCTGGTGTGTGTAGAAACTACAGGCCTGAAATCCAGTGCACAATTAATCCCACATACTGTAGACACATTCAGTAATGCAATTCTACTCAATCACATCGCTTACACCTATCCTCAGATCTAAAATGACCCACAATAAGTATATATGGGCCTTTCTATAAATAATGGGTCCAATGTGTGACATTGGGATGAACATAAAACATTTTTGAAACAAAAATAGAAAGGATTTTTCAACATTTCCACATGTAGGGCTACTTAGTGGAATACTGTACATGCAAAATGGTCCATAACTCCACCCTATATGACAACATAGGCCTAGTACTATACATCCTTTAAGCAGGGTTCATACAGACAGACATTGGCAAGTGAAATTCAAGGAATTTCAGGGACTTTTTCAACCACTGAACCTCAATGTTATACAATTGTATAATTTATATAACTGTACACATAGGGCCCAATATAGAACCCCCCCTCACCATAAAAAGAACGCAAAAAGTGTTTTAAAAAAGTAAGTCTTTACCAGTAAGAATAATATTTTTTTTAGGCCTAGCCAATGCATTTATATTCAAATTATTACTACATTCTAAAATATGTGAATATAATGTGGACTTGCCTGATAAAATAAATTGGATGCGTGGAGATTTTTCTGAAGCCCATGTGGCCAACGCAGGCACACATAATAAAGCCATGAATAGCAGTAGCATTAGGCTCACCATTTGAATCTCACCATGGCTGTTTTTATATTGAGAAAGCGAACAAAAACCAGGTTCCTTTTGTYATGGAAGGCTTTGTATAGAAAGCCAAGTTGAAGCCAGCATTCGATGTTGTTTTCCTCATCATAACCGCACGTGGTGTAACCGCCCCTTGTATTGTTTAACATTTTAGGTACAACATGGAAACCCAAATATATTTGTCACTCTAACGATGTGTGCTGAGAGTCGGGAAGCAAGAGAGTGAGTGTTTTAATAAATAATCGTAACATAATTTAAAAAAAGAAGCCACGAACAACGCACAGACATGACACAGAAACAGAAACAATGACGCCTGGGGAAGGAGCCAAACGGAGTGACATACAGTTGAAGTCGGAAGTTTACATGCACTTAGGTTGGAGTCTTTAATTAAAACTCGTTTTTCAACCACTCCACAAATGTCTTGTTAACAAACTATAGTTGTGTCAAGTCGGTTAGGATATCTAATTTTTCTAACAATTGTTTACAGACAGATTATTTCACTTATAATTCACTGTATCACAATTCCAGTGGGTCAGAAGTTTACATACACTAAGTTGACTGTGCCCTTAAACAACTTGGAAAATTCCAGAAAATGATGTCATGGCTTTAGAAGCTTCTGATAGGCTAATTGACATAATTTGAGTCAATTGGAGMTGTACCTGTGGATGTATTTCAAGGCCTACCTTCAAACTCAGTGCCTCTTCGCTTGACATCATGGGAAAATCAAAAGAAATCAGACCTCAGAAAAAAAATGGGAGCAATTTCCAAATGCCTGAAGGTACCACGTTCATCTGTACAAACAAACACCATGGGACCATGCAGCCATTATATTGCTCAGGAAGGAGACGCGTTCTGTCTCCTAGAGATGAACATAATTTGGTGTGAAAAGTGCACATCAATCCCAGAATCTATATCTATATCCACAGTAAAATGAGTCCTATATCGACATAACCTGAAAGGCCGATCAGCAAGGAAGAAGCCACTGCTCCAAAACCGCCATAAAAAAGCCAGACTACGGTTTACAACTGCACATGGGGACAAAGYTCGTACTTTTTGGYGAAATGTCCTCTGGTCTGATGAAACAAAAATAGAACTGTTTGGCCATAATGACCATCGTTATGTTTGGAGGAAAAAGGGGGAGGCTTGCAAGCTGAAGAACACCATCCCAACCGTGAATCACTGGGGTGGCAGCATCATGTTGTGGGGGTGCTTTGCTGTAGGAGGGACTGGTACACTTCACAAAATAGATGTCATCATGAGGGAGGAAAGTGATGTGGATATATTGAAGCAACATCTCAAGACATCAGTCAGGAAGTTAAAGCTTGGTCGCAAATGGGTCTTCCAAATGGACAATGACGCCAAGCATACTTCCAAAGTTGTGGCAAAATGGCTTAAAGACAACAGAGTCAAGGTATTGGAGTGGCTATCACAAAGCCCTGACCTCAATCCTATAGAACATTTGTGGCTAGAACTGAAAAAGTGTGTGCGAGCAAGGAGGCCTACAAAACTGACTCAGTCACACCAGCTCTGTCAGGAGGAATGGGCTAAAATTCACCCAACTTATTGTGGGAACTTGTGGAAGGCTACCCGAAACGTTTGTCCCAAGTTAAACAATTTAAAGGCAATGCTACCAAATACTAATTGAGTGTATGTAAACTTCTCACCCACTGGGAATGTGATGAAAGAAATAAAAGCTGAAATAAATCATTCTCTCAACTATTATCCGGACATTTCACATTCTAAAAATAAAGTGGTGATCCTAACTGACAGGGAATTTTTTGATAGGATTAAATGTCAGGAATTGTGATAAACAGAGCTTAAATGTATTTGGCTAAGGTGTATGTAAACTTCAGACTTCAACTGTATATAGGGAAGGTAATCAGGGATGTGATGGAGTCCAGGTGAGTCTGATGACGAGCTAGTGCGCATAACGATGTTGACCGGTGTGCGCCATAATGAGCAGGCTGGTGACCTAGAGACCAGAGAGGGACTGTCATGATATTTCATTACCATATCATATTGTGAATAAGCCCGCTAGGCTATATAATTTGATGTCATGGTATCCAGAATAATTCATAGGAATAGCATTGGGTGTTGCGCAATAGTATATCCTGCACAATTGCGCACAGTAGACTCCGTGTCCAATCCGGGCCACAAAAACATGAACTCATTACCTTGATGCTTTCTGTGTTGAATCTTACAAGACCCTGCTGTAAATCGAGCAGACAACAACAAATGATCAACATCAATTTGCTAGAGATATTAGATCCAGCATGGATCCAGGCACAATGGTCTTCACCGACGTAAGGAATGAGAATCCAAAATATACTGGACATTTCTCACTAACACCTTCTTTCCAGCACTTGACTTTGAAGACGTGGCGGGACACACTCAGAATATGATGTATCACACGCTTCAATGGGCCTGCTACCGTAAGAGGTAACAAACATTACTGCACATCCCAGGTGAGGAAAAATACTACAGACACTAGAAAAACTGGGAACGATCCAATGTGAGCCAGACAGACAGGAAAAAGTGGGTGAAAAACATCAAAGTTGTAAAGTAGGATTCAGATGGTAGAGCACACAGACTCAGAAAAAACACATCTGGGAAGTGGCCATTTCGAAATATTCTGGACCTTTTTTTCCAGCACTTGGGCTGATGTGATAGCCATTCCATGCAACATCAGAAAATTCCTTCCTGGATCAGATGATGTTTGAAAACACCAAGGCGTAATTAAACAGCTCAACACCGAAAGGCATCCGACAAGTATTATGCTAAATTATTGAAGAACAGTATRGATTTAGGTTCTAAGTATCAAGGTACGGTAACTTTTGATTAGAAGCATTTGATTTAGCAATCACATACATTTCTGAGGGATTTGTGTGCCCATGAAAACAGTTTTCACCCCGTAACACAAGGAGACACGAAGTGTTATGTAGTTACACGGTATTTCTGAGATCTCTACACAAAGAACTGTCAGACAGCCAGATCCAGGATAACAGTTCAATGTCTATTTCATTTTATTTAACTGTCACTTCTACTCCCGCTCCCCTCTGGCAATCGACGTCGCCGGTCTACTAACCACCGGTCCTGGCAACCCGTCTTTATGCACACCTGGCAGCCCTCATTACGCACACCTGCATCTCATCATCAGTCCCACCTGGACTTCATTACTCCCTTGATTACTCACCCTTTATATAGTACTGTTAGTAGTCATCAGGGAGTATTGTTTGTGGTTCCATATCAGATGCTGCTCTTGGTTTGTATCGGTCCATGTTCATTATTTTTAAACTCACTAACTGCACTTGTTTCCTGCCGCCCTGCGCCTACGTTACATGAACTGATTAATGCTTAACTTATGATATAACGACAACTGACACTGCCATAGATGCAAGGACAGAAAAGTMATGTTTCATGTCACACGATTTTGGACAAATCCGACAAGACAGCAAACATAACCATAGGTTTTAAACCAACTTGTGAATTTGATTGAGTATAGATACAGTATGTTCCCCCATTATATCTTAAWGTAATGACATGAAAAAAATGGCACATTATTATCAATGACTTGTCAACAGCTGTAACAGGTTTTCCAGTGTAGTTTATAGAAAGACCATATACAGTGTACTGTAGCTGTACAGGAGCAGACATTAGGTTCCCAGGTATATTCACAGTACCAGCCAGTCAGACACAGTCTCCATCCTGATACAGGACACACAGCACACCATGCCTGTCCACAGCTAAAATACTACTCTGGCTTTATCAATAAGTGGCCATCTAATCATCCCCCAGTTCAATTTGAACTGAATATAGCCCTGCCCACCCACCGCAAAAACAGCTTAGCACTGGGCAGCCAGGCGAAAAATGGCTGCCACCAKACCCYTCACCTAGGAATGAGATGAGCTAGCAACCAATATTTTGTCTGTTTTCAGGGATGGAGTGGGGMTCGAAGAGATTGTTGTTGAATATGACCCCCTGTATTATTGACAGGGTAGGATAGACATTGAGAGATGGGARCAACCCAAGCAATAGGAGAAATACACATTTCTCCAAGATATTTTCAGTATCTGTGGATATGAAATCAAATCAAAATCCAATCAAATTGTATTTGTCACATGCGCCGAATACAACAGGTGTAGACCTTATTGAGAAATGCTGTCTTACAAGCCCCTAACCAACAATGCAGTTAAAAAAATTGAGTTAAGAAAATGTCTCTATGTGTTCCTGGAAATGTAACAAAAATATTTCCTCAAATTGATGTGCCTCTTAGAGTGGGCAAGCCATTCACTTTGGGCAATATCCCCATATTTAAACTTAAAAGTTGCAGCTGTGATATTTTTTAGGAATTAGAAAGACAATGAATGATGCAATATTTTCACGCTAGAGGGAGAGTATTGCGCTTCAAATTAGACAGGTGGCAGAGAAGGGGAATGACGGAGCGGAGGACAGAAATAAATCCACAGGAATTTACCACTAATGAGTGGTTGAGGGAGAGGATTCTACCTCTACGGCAGAGAGTGGGAGAAAGAAAGAGAGAGAGAGAGAGAGAGTGACAGGAGGAGAATGAAAGGTGGATATAGTAGAGAAGACTGAGATGAGGAAAGAGAGTGATGGATAGAGATTGGGAGGGATTAGATGAAAAGCAGGTAACAGACATAGACTGTCAGATAGAGGGAGGTAGAGAGAACAGATGCACTCACACGAAAACACACACYCACTTTCTATCGGCTGTCATGCTGGAGGTTAAAGGTCTCCTGAGATGAGCTCTGCTGTGCAATATCCATGCTTCCGGACCAGTGCTCAGCCAATCCCYCGGCCCGATCAAACTGACAGCCAGCGGCAGGTCTCTCCCTCGCTCCACCTGAGTGGCTCGCCCTGCCGGGGCCCAGCGAGGGCCCACAGACAGAGAGGAAGTGTCAGAGCCTGGCCCCGTGCACCACAACCACCAATACTAATCATACACCCTATACCCAAACTAGCCTGCATACTACCGTGTACCTGTCAGACTGGGAATCAAACGACAGAGAGGAGAGAGAGCTGTGGGAGAGTTTAAACTAGGAGAGAGAGAGGGTGAGATGAGGGAGGGATAGAGGAAGGAAAGTAGGCAGAGATAGAGAGACTGTTTGGGGAGAGAGCAGGACAGGAGATGGGGAGAAAGGTGAAAGAGGTAGATAGAGCATTTGAATGAACACTTGCAAGTGGGGGAGAGTAGAAAAAAAAACACAAAAAAGACAGGAGAGAGACAGGAGAGAGACAGGAGACATGTCTCACCCGGCTAGTTGATAGAGAGAGGGAACCATGTTCAAGATGAGAACATGTTGTTTTTTTCATGTCAGTGGTTCACCCCTTTCACCCACAAGATTGACACGGGAGCCTTAACATTACATAGTCTGGAATTGATTTCAGAGGCTGTAGACCCAATTCATTTCCGTCTGTTTGAACCTGAGTGAGGAGTGAGGCTGATAAGCAAGCTATAGAGCCATTAACCTACAGCTATCCCAAGAGAGACCGAAGACCACATGACACCATTGATTTACAAACTRCTTACATTATTACCATTGTGCATTCTACTACCGTAGAGGGCACATGCACATATGCAAGCACTCACACACGCACACTGGCCTACATACTGTGGCTTATCTCCCCTGTGTCCTGAAGTGTTTGTGTTTGTGTTTCCTCTCTTTAGGAGTAACAGGCGAGGTCATCACGTATTCCCTCTGGAGCGCTGAGTATTGTGCATCGCAGAAGAGAGGCGTTTGATCTAGCGTTGGAAACAGGAACTAAATGTAAACATGCCAAACGCCTGCGCCCCGTGGGAAATCAGCCCTGTGAGGACGTGGCGGAACACACTCAGAATATGATGTATCACACGCTTCAATGGGCCTGCTACCGTAAGAGGAAGCAAACATTACTGCACAACCCAGGTGAGGAAAAARGCTACAGACACTACAAAAACAGGGAACGATCCAATGTGAGCCAGACAGACAGGAAAGAGTGGGTGAAAAACGTAATCAAAATTGTAAAGTACGATTCAGATGGTAGAGCACACAGACACATCTGGGAAGTGGCCATTTCTAAGTGGGTAGTCATCAGGACCAGTGGTTGCAACCATACATTTGACATTCTAAGTGTTCTGACAAGAGGCTTGTGCACCTGCTTTAACATGCACACACGCGCGCGCACACACACACACACACACACACACACACACACAACACCACACACACACACACACACACACACACACACACCACACACACACACACACACACACACACACACACACACACACACACACACCACACACACAACACCACACACAACACACAACACAACACACACACACACACCCCACAACACATATTCTAAATCAATGCTTATAGCCCACCGTTCTCCAATCAGGCCCCCTGAATAGTTAGGAGGAGCTGCCCTAGTCTGGAAGCTGAGCTCAAACAGCAACGCCAGAAGCGAGGCTAAATTACATTGTAAACAGGCTGGCTGATGACTAATGTAACAGTTCTCCACACACAGGAAGTAGAATTAGGACTGGGGGAGTAATCCTTCACTACTTGGCTGCTGATTGGAGTAATGACTGGGGGAACAGGTAGCCTGTTAGAAGTGGTAGCCCTGATTTGTGCTACAAGCTCTCACAGTCTCATGTCAGAATTAGACGTTCATCCATGTTTCTCAAACGTCAAATTTTGAAGTCTTTAGGGTTAAGTTTAGGCATTACTGAATTTTTAAGATTAGGGTTAAGTTAAGGCATTAACTCTGAATTCTTAAGGTTAGGCATTAACTCTGAATGATTAAGGTTAGTGTTAAGGATTGGGATAAGCTTAAAACAAAAATATCAAAAACAACTTTCGATCGGATTCGAATGTGCAACCTTTGGAATCAGAGGCCGATGCTTACGTACGTCCACCAGACCACTGTACCACTGCAGTTCACAATTCTCTGGCGAGACATGAGAATACTTGATGATACTTGATGGTATGTGGTCGGTTGGTTTYCTGAGCCTTCCCAAACCATAGCCCTAACTTTAACCACTCAGAATGAATGCCTACACTGTTAACCTTTGAGATGTTTCTGTTTTAACCCTATAACCACGCAGAATTAATGCGTCAAAAACAGACGTTCATCCATAATACGTGTTATTTCGAAGGGAAACTAAGAGATCTTGTTGAGTCATCAGGACCAGTGGTCGCCACCATACATTTCACATTCTAAGTGTTCTGACAAAAGGCTTGTACACCTGCTTTAAACCCTGTTCAATCAGTGTATACGACATAAATTAAACACCCACACACACACACAAACATGGCATTCTAAATCAATGCCCATCTCCAGAGATCTGTACATAATGACGAAATGTTCATGTCCCTAACAATGGGAGTCGTTGTCCAAAAGGCAGGGAGGCAGGCAACATGCTTAGGTCCAAAATAAGCCCAAAGAAACGCACTGGGCTAATTTTGGACAGATTCTGACCAGAGTGAAACATCTTGCTTCACCTCTTCCATCGGCCACCGTTCTGGGGGTTAAGAGAGAATAGGTAGCCTGGTATAAGTGGTGTCGTCCCAGCCCTGATTTCTGTCCTGCAGGGGCAATCTCAGGGGTTAGCTTTTAGGCAGTTTGGAATGAAGTCAAATAGATTTATGTTTAGTGAGATTGGCATGAAGTCAAATAGATTATGTTTAGTCTTGTTGTCATCCATTCAAATAGATGTTGTTTAGTCTTGTTGTCATCATGTCAAATAGATGTTGTTTAGTCTTGTTGTCATCAAGTTGAAATATATGTTGTTTAGTCTTGTTGTCATCATGTCAATAGATGTTGTTTAGTCGTGTTGTCA
The DNA here is from genome assembly GCF_002910315.2 of Salvelinus sp. IW2-2015. NCBI lineage: Eukaryota > Metazoa > Chordata > Actinopteri > Salmoniformes > Salmonidae > Salvelinus > Salvelinus sp. IW2-2015. The sequence continues at coordinate 149,628 of NW_019943741.1, read as the reverse complement.
TCAAGTCAAATATATGTTGTTTAGTCTTGTTGTCATCAAGTCAAATAGATGTTGTTTAGTCTTGTTGTCATCATGTCAAATAGATGTTGTTTAGTCTTGTTGTCATCAAGTCAAATAGATGTTGTTTAGTCTTGTTGTCATCAAGTCAAATAGATGTTGTTTAGTCTTGTTGTCATCATGTCAATATATGTTGTTTGGTCTTGTTGTCATCATGTAAATGATGTTGTTTAGTCTTGTTGTCATCAAGTCAAATAGATGTTGTTTAGTCTTGTTGTCATCAAGTCAAATAGATGTTTTTTAGTCTTGTTGTCATCAAGTGAAAATATGTTGTTTAGTCTTGTTGTCATCAAGTCAAATAGATGTTGTTAGTCTTTGTGTCATCAAGTCAAATAGATGTTGTTTAGTCTTGTTGTCATCATGTCAAATATATGTTGTTTGGTCTTGTTGTCATCATGTCAAATAGATGTTGTTTAGTCTTGTTGTCATCAAGTCAAATAGATGTTGTTTAGTCTTGTTGTCATCAAGTCAAATAGATGTTTTTAGTCTTGTCGCCATCAAGTCAAATAGATGTTGTTTAGTCTTGTGTCATCATGTCAAATAGATGTTGTTTAGTCTTGTTGTCATCATGTCAAATAGATGTTGTTTAGTCTTGTTGTCATCATGTCAATAGATGTTGTTTAGTCTTGTTGTCATCAAGTCAAATAGATGGTGTTTAGTCTTGTTGTCATCCAGTCAAATAGATGTTGTTTAGTCTTGTTGTCATCAAGTCAAATAGATGTTGTTTAGTCTTGTTGTCATCAAGTCAAATAGATGTTGTTTAGTCTTGTTGTCATCATGTCAAATAGATGTTGTTTAGTCTTGTTGTCATCAAGTCAAATAGATGTTGTTTAGTCTTGTTGTCATCAAGTCAAATAGATGTTGTTTAGTCTTGTTGTCATCATGTCAATAGATGTTGTTTAGTCTTGTTGTCATCATGTCAAATAGATGTTGTTTATGTCTTGTTGTCATCAAGTCAAATAGATGTTGTTTAGTCTTGTTGTCATCAAGTCAAATAGATGTTGTTTAGTCTTGTTGTCATCATGTCAAATAGATGTTGTTTAGTCTTGTTGTCATCAAGTCAAATAGATGTTTATTTAGTCTTGTTGTCACAAGTCAAATAGATGGTGTTTAGTCTTGTTGTCATCAAGTCAAATAGATGTTGTTTAGTCTTGTTGTCATCAAGTCAAATAGATGGTGTTTAGTCTTGTTGTCATCAAGTCAAATAGATGTTTTTTAGTCTTGTTGTCATCAAGTCAAATAGATGTTGTTTAGTCTTGTTGTCATCAAGTCAAATAGATGTTGTTTAGTCTTGTTGTATCATGTCAAATAGATGTTGTTTAGTCTTGTTGTCATCATGTCAAATAGATGTTGTTTAGTCTTGTTGTCATCAAGTCAAATAGATGGTGTTTAGTCTTGTTGTCATCCAGTCAAATAGATGTTGTTTAGTCTTGTTGTCATCAAGTCAAATAGATGGTGTTTAGTCTTGTTGTCATCAAGTCAAATAGATGTTGTTTAGTCTTGTTGTCATCATGTCAAATAGATGTTGTTTAGTCTTGTTGTCATCAAGTCAAATAGATGTTGTTTAGTCTTGTTGTCATCAAGTCAAATAGATGTTTTTAGTCTTGTTGTCATCATGTCAATATATGTTGTTTATGTCTTGTTGTCATCAAGTCAAATAGATGTTGATTAGTCTTGTTGTCATCAAGTCAAATAGATGTTGTTTAGTCTTGTTGTCATCAAGTCAAATAGATGTTGTTTAGTCTTGTTGTCATCAAGTCAAATAGATGTTGTTTAGTCTTGTTGTCATCAAGTCAAATATATGTTGTTTAGTCTTGTTGTCATCAAGTCAAATATATGTTGTTTAGTCTTGTTGTCATCAAGTCAAATATATGTTGTTTTGTTTACTTGGAGAGATCATCAAATCAAATCAAGTTTATTTTATATAGTCCTTCGTACATCAGCTAATACTCGAAGTGCTGTACAGAAACCCAGCCTAAAACCCCAAACAGCAAGCAATGCAGGTGTAGAAGCACGGTAAAGTTAGGACCCAGTAGGTGGGACGCTGGAGAAATGGATAAGCTTATAAATATTGGTGATACTACTGTTAACTATTTGAAAGGATTCTTTAGCAGAGAAAAACATAAATGTGCTGAACAAAAATATAAACACAACATGTAGTGGTTGGTCCCTCATTTCATGAGCTGATTTAAAAGATCTCAGAAATGCACCATACCCACCACCATACTGATTGGGTGGGCCTGGCTCCCATGGTTGCGTCCTGCTCATTCATGTGGTATCCATAGATTAGAGCCTAATTAAATAATTTCAATTGACTGATTTCCTTTATCAAATTGTTGCAGTGTGCATTTATATTTTTGTTCAGTATAAATATGAACTTTGTCTTTGTCTGAACAACATTCTTAAGCTCTGTCTCTGCTCACACAGGAACACACACAAATGTGCACATACACGCACAATGACAGGACTGTCTTGTGATGTATGACACTTGCTGACATTTTGTCACATTTGTACTTCTAACCAGAGACGATGTGTCAGAGCTTGAGGATACATGAAACTCTCTCTGTCTACTCTCTCTCTCTCTCTCGCACGCGCGCACACACACCACACACAACACACACACACACACACACACACACACACACACAACACACACACACACACACACACACACACACACACACACACACACACACACACACACACACACACACACACACACACACACACACACAGGGCAGTAACTTGTAACAGTGTTGCTGTAAGCAGGGTTGAGCCAATTAGGCCATGGGGGAACAGGATGTGCCGTGTGACAGTAGGGACCCTCTATCCCCAGTCAGTACCTGGACTGACTCGGACCAGATAGGAAACACAGACACACCTCAGAACAGTGTCAAACTACTGTGTTGTACCTCTGCACAGGCAACAGGTGAGACAGCACTGACAGAGAGATAATAAGTTGGAGGATAGAGATAGGGAGTAATGTATGGATGGTATAAAATGCTGCAGGTGTGAGGTGGCCACTGGGTATGGCAGGTGTGGTATGTAAGGACTCTAACAACCAACACCGGTAAGCTACAAAGAGATCAGTAAAATACAGAGCAGGCTGGTGGGAGGAGCTATAAGAGGATGTTTGATACCTATCCATTACTTCCATTCCAGCCATTACAATGAGCCCATCCTTCTATAGCTTCTCCACCAGCCACCTCTGGAAAAATACCTGTAGAACCACAATATAGCTGATCAACTGACTCCACAGACTCACCTAACATTTTCACACTGTTTCTCTACCAGCTTTCTCTCATATACATAGCCAGTCAGGACAGTGGCTCTGCTCCTTAGCCTTGATTTTTGATAGTGAACAGCTGCCATCAATTAGATCAAGTGAACAGCTGCCACAGCCTGTAGGGAGTCAGTAAAGTGTATTACCGTATGGTCAGATCTTCCCATAGTACTGGGTCTGCTTTTTACATTAGCCTGTTACCAGCTACACCCCTCTGTTTGTTTGTCTCTGTCTGTCTGTGTCTGTCTGTCTGTCTATCTGTCTGTGTCTGTCTGTCTGTCTGTCTGTCTGTCTGTCTGTCTGTCTGTTCTGTCTGTCTGTCTGTCTGTCTCTGTCTGTCTGTTCTGTCTGTCTGTCTGTCTGTCTTGTCTGTCTGTCTGTCTGTCTGTCTTTCTTCTCTCTCTTCTCGTCTCTCTCTCAGAAAACACACACTTGCTTCCCACCTTCTCCAGACCCCAGAGAGTGACAATCCACTCTCCCCTTCCTTTAAGTGCTTAGAGTACTCCTCAGAGAGAAACAAACAGTCCTCACACACTTAGTTCTATTCAGTGTGTGCCACATTCCAGCTCTCTGCTGTGCGTTACATGCTCCACCAGTGGTGATTTTAGCGTGTTAATCTAGGTGGGGCAACAAAAAAAAGTAAAGTATGCATGCCAGCAAAGCCACTAAACAATACATGAATTGCACTATAATGGTGACAAACGGTGCCCACAAACTGTTAGGGCGTACATAAATCTGTCCCAACAGCAGAGKTTTCCTTTCAGCACCATGGAGTGAATCCTTACCACCGCTAGTGGCTGTCAGCGGAGCCTTGTCTGGCAGCGAAACAGTTCATTCAGCCTCGTTTACTGCCTTTTCAAAAAACATAGCTGATATGGCTGACTTGCTTATATACATGTGGTTTCTACTGACAATCGAGATGTACAAACTTTTGCATAAGGGAACGATGAGCGGATAAGAGGCAATCCGTAATTTCGATTAAGACATGAATGTGCGAGCTAAAATGGATGTGGTCAATATAACTATTTGTTCAGCACTTTTGAACTGTATAGCGACAGAATTCAGAACATGGGCCAGGGTTCTTACAGTATTCTCCCTGTACACCAAATCAGAACCGTAGGATAAATTAGGGGGCATATAAGCAGACAATGAAAGCTTTTACAAGATATGATGATGACATTTCTGTAAAACAGGCTATAGGCTACATGTGCACCACCAAGTCAGAACAGTAGGCTAAGTTATGAGGAGGAAATTGACCAAATTATTAGGGTGAGGCACATGGGCAACTAACAGATTACTACACAATATACACTTAGTATTACTTTCTAAGCTACAGTATACATATCTCCCTGGCATATTGCATAATTTATGCAGCAGCATAATATAAATATTTGGACCTTGTTGTGCTGTGCTCACTTGAACTGGAAGGTAGTGGTGTTCCTTCTTGTACTTTGTCATCAAAGTGTGGTATTCTCTGGATTGATGGTGCTTTCAAGAGAACTGGGAACTCTGAAAAAAACAAAGTTGAATCATGACGTCAGTGAACTTCAGGTCGGAGCTCTAGAAAGAGGCCAGAGTTCCCGAGTTGGATGACTGTTCAAAATGTATTTTCCCAGTCGGAGCTTGTTTTTTTCTGAGTTCCCAGTTGTCTTGAACTCACTGAAGTCTAAGATTTCCCAGTTCTGAGTTTCCGGTTATTTTGAATGTGGAAGAAGTCATGGGGGATTGACAGCATGGCCAATGTATTCAATCTTCCCTGGCCCATGGTGTTGCATGTGAACGTTTATTATTTTAAGCTTGGAAAAGAGACCCTTAACCGTAGACTTGGACCCCACACCCTCTCCACTGAATATCAGGCTAATGATTGCTTTGCAARGCTTGCAGTTAGCCACTGATTCCTTCTAAACTCATTGTTGAATTTGCGATTTCCAACTTGTTGTGTAATGTTTATGTCCAATGGCCGATGAGCACCGACACATTTTATCTATAATTTATCTTCATATGACAACGATTGAAAAGGATTTGCCAGTAGATTGTCGACTTGATTCATGATAATGACTGCTTGTCTAGCTTACTAGCTAAGATTTTGAAAGTCTGATGTGGACAGTCCAATCAAAGACACGGTAGATATAACGTTATTTGACATAATTGTATCTGTGGCCAATGACCTTGAGCCTTCCTGGATGGGCACTTCTAATGTAAATCTATGGCAGCACCCAAGTGGTTTGAACTTTCTAGCTCTCCCTGTAAATGTTGCGGTGATGTAGTGTCCCCATGTGTGACAGAACACTGAGCCAATCACGGTTGAACTAGAGAACATTACCAACTCCTTCACTCTATTTTCCGCTGGCTTGCCCCACCACCACAGAAAGCACTGAGCTAGGCTGAAACAGCTACATTTTTGGAGCTGCCTTACTCAAGAAAGCAAAAAAGAGACAATGTTTGTATGCAGTTTTATTAACTCAATTATTTTTGTTGTTGTTATTGTTTGCAAACTGATATGTGATGAGTATTAATGCCAAAATGAATGACAGGTCGCCACTGTGCTCCACAATGTCGACTCTGTGTCCTCTTTCTGATGGAAGATGAATATCAATTGCATCTATCAAGCTGTTTTTACAATCAAGCCGTGGCCCTGACTCCTGCACACCTGCACACATTTTCTACTCACACTGAATAATCTACACAACAAACAGCATGGTGACTTCATGCTAATGAAGACTTTCAACTAGAGTGTCCTGATCATCTTCTCTTCCCTGGGACCTAAACCATCCCAAAACAAGCGTTTGACTACAGCACAGAAACACACACACACACACACACACACACACACACACACACACATGCTCCTCTAAAATCACCAAACTACAGTGTGTGTGAGTAAGGGATGATTAGTCACACCGTGAGTTTGTGTGTGTGTGCCTTCATGCACTCTTGTTTGTACTCCTGTGAGTGTGTGTCGGCAGTTGCACTGGTGCATTTGTTAAACAAATATTGAAAGGCTGGGAGAAATGTGCAGGTAATTACAGAGCCTCAGGTACATCTGGGATCAAGATGGTAGAAACAGCTTGGTTAAAATAGCGAGATGAGACTCTCCACTACTCTGAATGACAATGACAATATCAAATTACCAGTCCTGCCGAGCACAATCAAGTAGCAGGAAGCTACAAACGGATCATTAACCCCCCCCCAATCACTCACACCCAGCTAAACTCACCCACACGCTCAGAGATGAAGGCTTCGTTAGATAGGCACCACCTTTTTGTTGTTTTGAAATTGCCAGAATCTGTGTTTTTGTCGGCAATCGAATGCTGCCTGTCGTCATCATGTAGGGCAATTAGAATAATTAGAATAAAGAGCTGGAGAAATTGTTACACCACACACACACACACACCACACACACACACAACACACACACACACACCACACACAACACACACACACACCACACACACACACCACACACACACACACACACACACACACACACACACACACACACACACACACACACACACTCCTGCACACATGTATTTCTGTAGAATGCAGGGCAATTATGATAGTGATGCCTGGCTGTGTGGCCCTCTGCAACTTTACTATCTACCTCTGGGGCCATAGTAATGCTGATATAGACTGACTAGTCTTTTGATGAGCTGCTCACAGGGACTGTTCTAATGATGGACCCATGCTAGAATCACACATAATGAGCACTGAAATGACTACAACTCCCAAAACCCCCTCCCCCATGAGTTAGCACATTTAATGAGGTCATAGGCATATCAGGAAAACACATTTTCAACACACTTTGTATAACATTTTTCGACTGAAAGTGACGTAGAATTGCTCGAGGGGAATCAGCCTCTATCTTGCATGGTTAGTTTTTTTGTAGTGATAAATCTGAGTGTGTGCTCATTCCAGTTGTGATGCGTACCTAATGTGCTAGATGCTATGCACTCTGCTGTATGTATGTAGCGCTTCGCTAGTCTGCTCCAATTCCCTCACAGGGGCTGATCGTGATACGGGCTACGGATAGTAAGACAGAACATCAACATAACTCTCAAGTCACATTACTTCAAAGAGCCACAATCAGGGTGAAACACTCACGCTGTCATACAGAGCTGGGAGGGAGAACTCTTCATGTTATCCATCCTGAAAAGAACTCTCTCTCTCTCTCTTTGTACCACCCTTTCTCATTTTTCTCTCTCTCTCTCTCTCTCTCTCTCTCTCACTTCATTCCTTCATCTCCCTCTTCTCTCTTCCCCTTCTTGGTCTCTCCCCCTTTCTCTCAGTTATTTCTGTATGAGCACTTTGTAACATCTGCTGATGTAAAACGGGCTTTTTAAATACATTTGATTTGACTTCATTTATTTGGTTTCAGATGATTGAGCGTGGCATGCAGAGCAGTGCAGTCAGTCAGTCAGTCATTTGGCGCTTCGCTCAGCTCCGTCCTCTCTGCTCTGTGCTCGCCTTATCTCCCTGACAGAGTGTCTCTGTGCCACTCTTCAAACAGCAGATCGGAGAGGACTCCTCTCTCAGCTCCCTCGACATTAAGAGACTATCGACTCCTTCTAAGTGCTTAAATAAACTCATATATAACATCCCCTGCCAGTCAACTGGGCTCGGTCGGGACAGACACTGTTCGCCAATGTCTCTGTGTGGCTCGGCCTGAGGGAGAGCTGTGTGTGGTTTTGAGTGGGACCTGGTGTGTGTGTGTCTGATCTTGCATGTGGTGTTATAAGTGTTTGTGTGTGAGTGATGTGTGTGTATATGTGTGTAAACTGCTCCCCAGACAGACAGTAATTTACCAAAGGGACCAATCATATTACCATTAATATGTAGCAACATCTGTTGATTATCTTAATACTGAACCATCAATTGTTTTGCTGACGGTTGAAATGGGAAAGGTAGCAATCGCTTTCATGGGGATTTTTTCGGTGATTCTCATAAGAGCTACAGCTGTGGACTATGGATAGGGCTTGGAAAACACACACACACACACACACACACACACACACACACACACACACACACACACACACACACACACACACACACACACCACACCACACACACACACACACACACACACACACACCACACACACACACACACACACACACACACACACACACACACACAACACACACACGCAGCACCGCATCCCCCCACCACACGCCATCACATCGCTACTTTTAAAGCCCTGTGATCCCAGAGCATAGATCATTAGTGTAGATCAAAGTAGGCCACGGCGTGTGTTGGATTAATTACCAGGCTTGTAAAGGATTTCACTCTTTAAATGGGCTCTTTAAGTCACACTGATACACACCACAGCACCATCAGCAGTAGCAGCACTCTGGGATCACAGTACAGGAGTGCTGCTCTGAATGAAGATAAGACCAGATTGATAAACACAGCTAGCTAACTACTTTACCATATGGCCACCGCCAGCCTTAGTACTATTAGACATCCTAGATGTCCTCTGCGGTAGAGGTCTGTTGTAATATCATGGAGGTAGGACAAATTACTGAACTCTCTCACTTTTATCAATCATTGTTTTTGGAATGTTGTCAGGAGAATCCTTATTCTCATCATCACCATCATCATCTCATCGTCGTCATCATCATCATCATCATGTTCAACCTCCGCAGAAACAGCATAATATATCTACTCTCCTTCAATGAAATGTTCTATCATTATAAAAGGCGTGTTTCTTTTGTTCCCTTGTATAACGAGAGATATACCAGTCATATGGTCAGTCATGTACATACAGTGGGGAGAACAAGTATTTGATACACTGCCGATTTTGCAGGTTTCCTACTTACAAAGCATGTAGAGGTCTGTCATTTTTATCATAGATACACTTCAACTGTGAGAGACGGAATCTAAAACAAAAAATACAAAAAATCACATTGTATGATTTTTAAGTAATTAATTTGCATTTCATTGCATGACATAAGTATTTGATCACCTACCAACCAGTAAGAATTCCAGCTCTCACAGACCTGTAAGTTTTTCTTAAGAAGCCTCCTGCTCTCCACTCATTACCTGTATTAACTGCACCTGTTTGAATCGTTACCTGTATAAAAGACACCTGTCCACACACTCAATCAAACAGACTCCAACCTCTCCACAATGGCCAAGACCAGAGAGCTGTGTAAGGACATCAGGGATAAAATTGTAGACCTGCACAAGGCTGGATGGGCGACAGGACAATAGGCAAGCAGCTTGGTGAGAAGGCAACAGCTGTTGGCGCAATTATTAGAAAATGGAAGAAGTTCAAGATTACGGTCGATCACCTTGGTCTGGGGCTCCATGCAAGATCTCACCTCGTGGGCATCAATGATCATCAGGAAGGTGAGGGATCAGCCCAGAACTACACGGCAGGACCTGGTCAATGACCTGAAAGAGAGCTGGGATCACATCTCAAAGAAACCATTAGTAACACACTACGCCGTCATGGATTAAAATCCTGCAGCGCACGCAAGGTCCCCTGCTCAAGCCAGCGCATGTCCAGGCCCGTCTGAAGTTTGCCAATGACCATCTGGATGATCCAGAGGAGGAATGGGAGAAGGTCATGTGGTCTGATGAGACAAAAATAGAGCTTTTGGTCTAAACTCCACTCGCCGTGTTTGGAGGAAAAAGAAGATGAGTACAACCCCAAGAACACCATCCCAACCGTGAAGCATGGAGGTAGAAACATAATCTTTGGGATGCTTTCTGCAAAGGGGACAGGACGACTGCACCGATTGAGGGGAGGATGGATGGGGCATGTATCGCGAGATCTTGCCAACAACCCCTTCCTCAGTAAGAGCATTGAAGATGGGTCGTGGCTGGTCTTCCAGCATGACAACGACCCGAAACACACAGCCAGGGCAACTAAGGAGTGGCTCCGTAAGAAGCATCTCAAGGTCCTGGAGTGGCCTAGCCAGCTCCAGACCTGAACCCAATAGAAAATCTTTGAGGGAGCTGAAAGTCCGTATTGCCAGCGACAAGCCCCGAAACCTGAAGGATCTGGAGAAGGTCTGTATGGAGGAGTGGGCCAAAATCCCTGCTGCAGTGTGTGCAAACCTGTTCAAGAACTACAGAAACATATGATCGCTTAATTGCAAACAAAGGTTTCTGTACCAAATATTAAGTTCTGCTTTTCTATGTATCAAATACTTATGTCATGCAATAAAATGCAAATTAATACTTAAAAATCATACAATGTGATTTTCTGGATTTTTGTTTTAGATTCCGTCTCTCACAGTTGAAGTTTACCTATGATAAAAATGACAGACCTCTACATGCTTTGTAAGTAGAAAACATGCAAAATCGGCAGTGTATCAAATACTTGTTCTCCCCACTGTATATATATCTCTGTATTGGGCAGTAGAAGTCTATTCCGTCTCCTCTTGTTCCAAAGCTTCATAGAGAGAGGGAACACCCTGCCTGCCATACAGAGGATAGGGCAAGCCTTTACCAGCCCAGACACATCAGGCAGGATAAAACAAAAACAGAGAAAATACCCTCTCAGCAAGGCAGCCTGTCACACATAAACACCTTGTCAGTTGTCAATCCTACTCTCACTCTGAAACAACAAAGCAGGGGCCTCTCTCTCTCTCTCCTCACACACACACACACACACACACACACACACACACACACACACACACACACACACACACACACACACACACACACACACACACACACACACACACACACACACACACACACACCACACACCAACACACACACACACACACACACACACACACACAACACACACACACACACACACACACACCACAGACCACTCCTCCCCCACAGTGTATGGATGTTGATGGACACAGTGGTGATGTTAGAGCTCTACCATTTCAATTACCTTTACTTACTCTCTCTCTCTTTCTCTGCGCCTCTCTCTCGCTCTATCTCCCTCCCCTCCCCCTTTCACCCTCTCCCCTCTCACCCTCTCCATCCCTCTTCCCATCTCTGTGCATTTCCCATCTCAAGGAACAAATGTGCACCTCGCTTCCAGGGGGTTATTTTCAACTTACAGAAATCCCTTTTCTCTGTTCCAGTCAAAGTGCTTTTCCTTTTCATCTGTAAAGACTGTTTTAGGAGTGATGGACAAGGTAATAAAATGGAACAAAACACTTTCCTCTCCGGAACACAAAGAACACAGCAGCACAGTCGGAGTGACTGATATCCACTCAGCCGTATAATCGCATTTCACTGGGATAATACCAGCCACTATCAGATGTCATTTGTTTCATCAAAGGATAAACTGCTCATTAACGACACACAGAAATACCTGGATACTTTGTCATTATGCTTGAAACATGATATACCGAAGGATGGACGATAAGATGTTACACCTTACAGCAGGGGTGTCAATCTCAGTCAGCGCACCGGCCATATTGAAAAGGTACAATACATTTGCGGGCCAGACATAGACTATTATGTTAGGCCTATTTTTTGTATAGGCCTACAACTYCCCTTTATAATGTCCACTTACTGTTTCCTATTTACATAGGATTCTGTTGTCGTGGGAATTCTACACAGGGACACTCAAAGTCCATCTTAAATGAATTATTCTTTATGGAGAGGTTGGAGAGGTTCCAACCAACTCAATGCACCAACATGACGATCAGGAGCTCTACCGGGCAGTCTCGTTATTTCTCTTACATACTGCAGACAAGTTACTGWATATTTGCATGATTTAGCTTATTCATCATTCATAATTAATTCATCATTAACATTTTGCTTCATTCATGTGACCGACCAATACTGGGTCTTGCATGTGACAGACCAATAGCTCACGAGGCTTTTACTCTCTAAACTGAGAGACACAGAACCATTGGCAAATATATTTTTTTAAAGTTGGTAGCGGACAGCGGACATTCGCGGACAATCCAAAATGTCCTGGAAGAAAGAACATAAACATCTTAATCAGTCCTAAAAAAATCTTAATCTTAATCGATTTTACTGAATTTTGGGCAGGAAGTCTTTATAAACCCATACGTATACAGAATTGTACTTCACACACATCAGACGATACAGGGTCCCATCAAGTGGAATAGGCACCTTCAAAAGTAAACAATCCCAGAGCCCTTCTCTTGTAATCATTGACATTTTGAGCTGTTGCATTGACATACAGTTCTGTACAAACTGTCCCTGGGACATAAACTACTCAAGATATGAAACCTGTTGTTTAACAAATCTGCTAGGACCTTCAAAAAGTTGGTGCTGGCTTATCAGCTCAACTATTCCAGGTGCTCTAAAATAACATTACCTTTGGATCTACTTATTCTGGACACAGTTTCCATGTAATGGAACACAGATTATTGTTTTAGATTATATTATATTACTTACTTGACTCACTGGACACTATTCGCACGTAATGGAACACAGATTATTGTTTTAAGATGACATACCTTCTAACTTAATCACTGGTGCTACCCAAACTATAGAACAATTATTACAGTTTTTTTTATTTGCTTAGCACGATTTTCAAAACAGGGCACGTGTTTTCAAAAACACTACACACAATTAGTGTGATTAGTGTGATTCCGCTGTGATTCCGCTGACGCAGGTCAGCGGAATCAATCACCACCCTCCGGAGACACCTGAAACCCCACCTCTTTAAGGATACCTAGGATAGGATAAAGTATCCATCTAACCCCCTTAGAGTTAGATGAACTATTGTAAAGTGGTTGTTCACCTGGACATCATAAGGTGAATGCACCAACTTGTAAGTCGCTCTGGATAAGAGCGTCTGCTAATTGACTTAAATGTTAAATGTATGCACAACCACACACCCAATTAGCAAAACACTACAGATCCTTTGCAAAATTAAACAACTCTTGTAAAAAACTATACACTTCTTTTTAAAAACACACTTGGTTTACCAATGAACACACACAGTAAGCACACGTTTCACATTACTATACTCTGTTTGCACGACGTTAACATCTCTGCTGTGATAACCTAAAAACACTTTTAGCACTTTACTTCCCTATGATTAAGAGTAGGCTACTATCACATAAGTAACAAATATAATTGTCAATTCACCAGAAACACTACAACAAAGACCAATGTTGCAGACTGAAGAAACTCATTTATTTCTCAACCACGCCCAAAATGTTGACATGGAGATTCATAATACTGTAACCAAACGTCACTTTACGTATTGTAAGTTCAAAAAAATAAAATAAAAAATAACTAGACATTTGTCTCTTTCGCCTAGTTGGATTGGCCCAGAGGTTTCATCAAACCACGCAGGCAATGTTGTCATTAGCAAGACCACCTTGGAAAGAAACGTCTTGAGTAACGAATCCATCCTTGCTTGCTGCAATTGCTTGCTACCCCTCCATTGGTCACAGGCCTCCCCATGCTTGGATGAGGGGTACCTCAGCCTGGAGACGGAGATCATATACATTCCACCTCCATGCTGAGAAAAACTCTTTCTATGGGGTTGAGGAATGGAGAAGTATGGTGGAAGATATAGGACGGTGAAAATGTGGATGTTGCTGAAACAGTTCTGAACCAGAGCAGAGCGGTGGAAAGACACATTGTCCCAGACAACAATGTATTGCATATGATCGATTTGATTTGCTGCTGTTATGTTGTGCAATGGTCCAAGAATGTAAGTATGAGTGCTGTGTTTGTAAGGGCCCATATGGGCATGGCGGTGGAGGACCCCATTCTGTGTAATGGCTGCACAGAGTGTTATATTACCCCCCCCACGTTGCCTGGGACATTGACTATAGGCCCTGTGGCCAATGATGTTTCTTCCCCTCCTTCGTGTTCTCATCGGGTTGAAACCCAGCCTCACTCATCAGTAAATGAACTCATGCTGGATCTCCTCTCCATCCATTCGTAAAAACTCTCTTGAAAAACAGTGTCAAGGCAAAAATTGTGTAGTTCAGTGTAGATCTAGTATACATATTACAGTGCAGTAAAAGATTAATGAGACAGTATGCAAGATCACACTGCTAAAGTGAATACATACCTCTGCATAATCATGCCGCAGTCGTTTCACCCTTTCGGAATTGCGCTCGAAAGGCACTCGATAAATTTGCTTTAATTTGAATATGTTTTTTTTTTAGGATCGCGTGCCAGTGTTGATGTTGAGACGTGATGGATATCGTTGAAAATGGCGTGGTTATTGACAATGTTAGCTTGGAGCTGCTTTGAGTGTTATATAAACATTGTTGCAGTGCAAAACCATGTTTACTATCTCCCTCTCTTGCTGTCCTGTGAAACATAGGAGGTCCTCCCTTGTCGTCCCTGACCCTAATCCTATGTAGAAAAAAAACAGTATACAATAGTACAGTAATTTCACAGGAAAAGGTAACAGAAGTGCTGATAGTGCATAGAATATGGTACTGTAAGCAGTTACTGAAACGGTGCAGATGTTTTTGATATGATATTTTTACAATACCCTATTTTCAGTCGAAATTGTTCATCACCAACTTGCCACTGTATATCGGCTACGATTTGGCTGTACTTCGCGTCCAGCCTCCCTCAGCGTCAGGCCGTGGTTGACAACGTGGTCAACCAGTGTTGCGCGGATCTCATTTTGTCAAAGATTCGGTCCTCCTTTGAGCACCTTCTTGTCTTCCTCTTTCTCTTCCTTTCCTCCCCTTCCTCTCCTCCTCGTTCTCCTCCTCGTCCTCCTCGTTCTCCCTCTCGTCTCCTCCTCGTTCTCCTCCTCGTCCTCCTCGTTCTCCTCGTCCTCCTCGTTCTCCTACCGTCCTCCTCGTTCTCTCTCGTCGTCGTCGTCCTCCTCTCCGCCCTCCTCGTCTTACTCTTTCTCTGACTCTTTCCATTGT
Source organism: Salvelinus sp. IW2-2015 (assembly GCF_002910315.2). Taxonomy (NCBI): domain Eukaryota; kingdom Metazoa; phylum Chordata; class Actinopteri; order Salmoniformes; family Salmonidae; genus Salvelinus; species Salvelinus sp. IW2-2015. The sequence continues at coordinate 134,469 of NW_019943741.1, read as the reverse complement.
GCTTGAAGACCGATGAACTACCCTGCTGCTTTTTATATAGTGCTTATACACCTGATTGGTGTGTCTACAATGAAGCAAACGAGTGTTTCACACACCTGATGACTGTGTTGAACCAATTGGTTGGACGGTGTGGTAATTTGACAGTCAAGTGCTTTGGTATTGCAAGGGACGTGACTTCATGATAGATTTTGTTGTGTGTAATGTATGTTAGTGTGTTTAGTGTTTTGCAAATCACTGTGTGTAGAGTTTTGCAAAAAGTGTGAGGTTGACAATGTGCTTATAGTTGTGCAAATATGGGCTGATGTTTTGCTTTTTCGAGTTGTAACGGTTTTGCTAATAGTGTACTACTTTTAATTTTAGTGTGTAAGCAATCCAAAAAAAAACCGTAAAAAATTAAATAAAATTGGAAATGGTCAAAAACGTGTCTTATCAATTAATTATTCATACCTCTGTCCCAAATTTCTCCACTCAAGCAGGCTGTATCCCTTACAGCCTGCTTGAGTTCAGTGTGTACTGGCGGCTATCTACTGTTCCACAGGACTTATCTCCAACCAAACACAGATGGCTGCCTCTAATTTAATATCAGTCCCAATGCTCAATCCCTCATTTTTTGTCATGTGACTTTGTATTGAATTAATAAGATATTGCATTATTAGAGTGCTATCTGAAAGCCAATTACCATTTACTTTGTTACTTTCACTAGTCTCCATATCTGTTTCCCTCAACTTGGACTCCCTCCCCAATAGGAAGACCTCAATCACTACTGCTAATACACTCAGATCACTCACAAACAATGTTCTGCTTTCCCCCTATTGCAAGGTTTAAAACAAGACAACACAAACATAATAATAACTTTCTCCATATTGGAAGGCATTGTTATCATTTTAGTATACCCAACAATGTCACTCTATATTTGTATTACCAATCTCTGTTGGATGTTCACTTTCTGCCTCAATATTTATTAAACGTCTATTATATTAAGATTCATATGTAATGCTTTGGAGGATCCATATTGTAACGACTTTCCTCCTGGAAAGAAGGAGAGACCAAAATGCAGCGCGGTTATTGTTCAACATGTTTAATCAGACGATAAACAGTGAACATTAACAAACAACAAAAAATAACAAACGTGAAAGCCGAGACAGTCCTATCTGGTGCAGAACACAAACACAGAGACAGGAAACAATCACCACCCAAAATCCCAAAACCAAACAAGCCTCCTATATATGATTCTCAATCAGGGACAACGATTACCAGCTGCTCTGATTGAGAACCATATTAGGCTGGACACAGAAACAGACAAAACTAGACACACAACAATAGAATTCCACCCAGCTCACGTCCTGACCAACACTAAACAGCAAAACACATAATAACTTCTGGTCAGGACGTCACACATATGTATTAACTGGGCTGGCACTGTCTATCAGTCTCCTATTAGATGGCATGGTGCTCTGTCCATAATAAGTCTATACCTAGCAAGCTAAATGGTTGAGTAGGTGAATAAGAAAATAATTCTGTCTATTTAACAGGATATGGGTTTATTTCAAAATGTATTACCAGGGTGGAGGAAATCTCCACCCTGGTAATACAGTGTTAACTTCTTTATGATAGGGGGCAGCATTTTGGATGAATGCGTGCCCATAGTGAACTGCCTCCTACTCTGTCCCAGATGCTAATATTGCATATTATTATACTATTGGATTAAAACACACTGAAGTTTCTAAAACTGTTTGAATGATGTCTGTGGTATAACAGAACTCATATGGCAGGCAAAACCTGAGAAAAAAATCATAACAGGAAGTGAGAATTCTGAGACTGGTCAATGTTCAACTATCGCCGATTCAATTCCTGTAAGATATGGATCTGTTTGCATTTCCGTACGCATTAATGTACGTCATGATCAACAGTCTGTAGAACGTGGAATGAAGCTTATGCTGTGTTTGGGGCCGGATGGGAGGGAATGAGTCAGTGGTCTGGCAGATTGCCAGTTCCTGGTCACGCGCTTTCCTCATGATATCGCCTTGCGTTCCATAACTTCTACAGACAGAAGGAATGCTCCGGTTGGAACGTTATTGGAATATATATGATAACAACATCCTGAAGATTGATTCTCTACTTAGTTTGACCAGTTTATTCGACCTGTAATATAACTTTTTGAAGTTTTCGTCCGAGTTCGCCTGCACTTGCGCGAGCGTTTGAACATGTGCACTAAACATCTAGCAAAAGTAGCTACTTAGACATAAGTAATGGACATTATCGAACAAAACAACGATTTATTGTGGAACTAGGATTCCTGGGAGTGCTTTCTGATGAAGATCATAAAAGGTAAGGGAATATTTATGATGTAATTTCGTATTTCTGTTGACTCCAACATGGCGAGAAAATATTGTTAAATCTGAGCGCCGTCTCAGATTATTGCATGGTGTGCTTTTTTACGTAAGGTTTTTTTGAAATCTGACACAGTGGTTGCATTAAGAACAAGTGTATCTTTAATTATATGTAAAATAGTGTCTTTTCATCAAAGTTTATGATGAGTATTTCTGTTATTTGACTGTTAATTTCTGCGGATATTTTGGAGGCATTTCTGAACATGGCGCCAATGTAAACCGAGATTTGTGGATATAAATATGCACATTATCGAACAACAACATAAATGTATTGTGTAACATGATGTCCTATGAGTGTCATCTGATGAAGATCATCAAAGGTTAGTGATTCATTTTATCTCTATTTCTGCTTTTTGTGACTACTATCTTTTGCTGGGAAAATGGCTGTGTTTTTCTGTGGCTATATACTGAGCTAACATAATTGTTTGGTGTGCTTTCCCCGTAAATCCTTTTTGAAATCAGACATGTTGGCTGGATTCACAACATGTGTAGCTTTAATTTGGTGTCTTTCATGTGTGATTTCATGAAAGATTGACTTTTATAGTATTATATTTGAATTTGGCGCGCTACATTTTTTCTGGCTTTTGGCCAAATGGGACGCTACCYTCCCACATATCCCAGAGAAGTTAATAGTTTTATTGGTTAGGGGTAAGTCAAGTCCTGTACAGTGCTTTAACATTATCTTTATCAAATGATCCATAAAGGAACTTTAGTTTTCTTGMTTTTCTTATATTTCTTCCATTTTTATACAAATGAATTTAAATTGACTTAGGGAAATCAGTTGCCGTGTCCCTCAATTGTTCACGGATGTTGTGTCTCCTCCTGTGCATCTCACAGTAAGGATCTGGTCTGGGTGGGTCTCGTCCTCTTTTGGTCAGACAGGTATTTTCCTCACACTTCATAAAATGCCCCACCGGTTTTCCTCGCAGACCCCCACTGGAAAGCTCCTCAAATTCTACACAGGGACATTCAAAGTCAATCTTAAATGAATCATTCTTTATCATCAGCGCACTGGAGAGGTTCCAACCAACTCAATGCACCAAGTAAACATGTCGATCAGGAGCTCTACCGGGGCAGTCCCGTTTGTTCTTTTATTTACATACAAGTTATATTTGCATGATTTAGCTTATTCATCATTCATAATTCATTCATCATTAACGTTTGCTTCATTCGTGTGACCTACCAATACTGGGTCATGCATGTGACAGACCAATACCTCACGAGGCGTCTTCTCTCTAAGCTGAGATCTTGAAACTGAGATATCTTTCGTTCTCAAAACAAGGGTCTGGGCGTACTGCCAAATTGCAGATACTGATAGTAAGGATTCGGTCAATCAATCACTTGCATGAACACAGAAATTGGTTATTAGAAAATCACAAACATAGAACACAGAAATTGGTTACTAGAAAAGCACCAACACAACATTTTCCATCACACTGTATATAGCATTTTAAAATATTAAAAGAAAATAAGAAATAAATTATACTTGTCCAGCCTTTGCTACTATGATTGCAGATGGTTATTATATGCTGCAACCCTATTCAAAAAGTATAACTCCAAATAACAAAAATGTATCTAGTTGGAGTGAATGCAGCATTGCTGTATGGTCAGCCAGGTCGTGAGACTGTGAGATCTAGTTACAGCCAGCCTAGGTTACTGTTCAAATGTTGCTGTAATAGGCCTACGTGTTTTTCATTTGCATGGTGTTTTGTTGCAGGTTTTGTTTCTTGGTTATTCATTGTCAAGCTTTAAAAACCGAAYCCAGACTGCAACATTTTTGGAGTCTAGCCAGTGGCGACCCGTCATTCAGGGCAGGTGAATAAAATAAATATACATTTATATATATACTTGTAATATATATATATATATTTGTTTTTGTTGTTGTTGCCTGTTTAGCATGTTATTTTGGCATTAATACATGTCACATATCAGTTTGCAAACAATGTAAGAATTGAGTTAATATAGCCGGATACAAACATGGTCTCTTTTTTACTTTCTTGAGTAAGGCAGCTCCAAAATGCAGCTGTTTCAGCCTAGCTCAGTGTTTTCTGTGGTGAAGGGGCAGCCAGCGGAAAATACAGAGCGTATGGGTTGGTAGTGTTCTCTAGTTGCACTGTGATTGGCTCAGTGTTTTGTCACTCATGGGGACAATGCGTCACCACAAAGTCTACGGGGATAGCTCTAAAATTCAAGCCCCTTGGGTGCTGCCATAGATTTACGTTAGAAGTGCCCATCCAAGAAGGATCAAGGTCATTGGCCACAGATAAAATTACGTCAAATGACGTTATATCTACCGTAGCTTTGAATGGACTGATCCTGTTAACATCATACTTTCCAAATCTTGGCCAGCAAGCTAGACAAGCAGTCATCATTATAAATATAGATAAAACATATCGGTGCTCATCGGCCATTAGACATAAACATTACACAACAAGTTGGAAATCGCAAATTCAACAATGAGTGGTTTGGATGGAATCAGTGGCTAACTGTAACCGTTGCAAAGCAATCACTGGCCTGCTATTCAGTGGAGAGGGTGTGTGGTCCAAGTCGGGGTTCAAGGCCTCTTTTCCAAGCGTAAAAGGATAAACATTCACATTCAACGCCATGGGCCAGAAAAGGTTGAATACATTGGCCATGCTGTCAATGCAGCATTACTTCTGCTGCGTTCAAAACAACTGGAAACTCGGAACTGGGAAATCTCAGTGAGTTCAAGACAACTGGTAACTTTGAAAAAAATGAGCTCCAACTGGGAAAATACGTTTTGAATGTTCCTCCAACTCGGAATTCCAGGTCGGGAACTCTGGCCTCTTTCTAGAGCTCCAACCTGAAGATCACTGACGAATCACTGATTCAACCTTGTTTTTTACCGAGTTCCCAGTAGTCTTGAATGCACCATACATCCAGAGAATGCCAGACTTTGATGACAAACAATACCAGAAGGACCGCCGCACCACCTTCATGTTCAAGTGAGCACAGAACAACAAGGTGAGTCCAAAAATGTATTGTATGCTGCTGCATAACGATGTAATATGCCAGGGAGATATGTATACTCTAGCTAAGAAAGTAATACTGTATGTTGTGTAGTAAGCTGTTAGTAGCCCATGTGCCTCATTCTAATAATTTTGCCCCTTTCCCCCTCTTAACTTAGCATACTGTTCTGACTTGGTGGGTAACATGTAGCCTATGTCATCTCGATTGTCAGTAGAAACCTCATTTGTTTAAGAAGTCAACCATAAAAGGCAGTAAACGAGGSTAAATGAACTGTTTCGCTGCCAGACAAGGCTCCGCTGACAGCCAGGGTAGCGGTGGTAAGAATTCACTCCATGGTGCTGAAAGGAAAGCTCTGCTGTTGGGACAGCTTTATGTATGCCCTAACAGTGTGTGGGCACCGTTTGGGCACCATTATAGTGCAACTAATGTATTGTTTAGTGTTGTGTTGTGTAGTGGATTTTCTGGCATGCATCTCAATTTTTTGGGTGTTTGCCCCGCCAAGATTTACATGCTAAAATCTCTGCTGAGTCTAGCTAGGACTGTGGCATGTGTCTGTACACCTTCCCTCCACTGCACATGATAGCAGCGCAATTGATGTTGAATTCYCCAATGCAAGCACAACAGGTTGTAGTTTCATAAAGTAGATGACTGAACTGTTGACTCATTTATACACACTTGTGTGTCCTGTTGTCCCTCAGTAGTAATTTATACCCGCGTATGAATCCTTTGTCTGTTTGACAACAAAGATGACATATTCTGTAGGCTACAGCAATGACTCATTGGAACTGAAACTTGGCATGGACATTTAGCCTACAACATGTTTAAACTTTCGGTCTGGTAGAAGATTCAGTCAGTGCCATTATATGGTACAGTGCCCTGGCTGGCACGTGTGTGGGTGTGTGGGTATGTGTGCCTGTGTGTGGCAGGGTGGTCTGCGAGGAGGGGTGTATGTGTGGCAATGCACTGCCATTCGGCGTGTAGCATGTTAGCAGTGCTTGCTGTGACTTGTAGTGCAGCACATCTTAGGCGGTATGGAAGCGGGCCAAAATTAATTCACTTACCAAATCATTGCCGGCCCACAGGCCTTGTGTTTGACACACATGCCTTACAGCCTCTGTTAGTTATGTGCGAGTGGAGTGTGGGCCTGTCAGTGAGTGTTTGTGTTTATGTGTGTGTGTGTGCATGAGTGAATTCACACATATGTAAGGGTGTTTCATTAAGGCCTCAGCACTGTGACTGATACTGACCCTCTCCCCTACTCCCCCTCTCTCCCCCCTCTCCACCTCATCTCTCGCCCTCTTCTTTTCCTCCCCAGCAGGGATAGGGGGACAAGATCAGCACATTGTTAATCAATAGAACATCCCTATTAGAGCCAGAGCAGAGGAACCTCCAACCATGACTGCCCTTTATGGCAGCATGTCAAACAGCAACCTATTGCCTATGTAGTACACTACTTTTGACCAGACACCTAAATTATATGGCCTGGTCAAAAGTAGTGCACTATAAATGGAATAGGGTGGCATTTGGGAGTAAATGAAAGACTTGTGTTTGGACCCGCAGCAGCGAGGGAAGAGGGAACGAGAGAGTTAGAGAGGGTGAGAATGAATAGCACACAAGGCGAAGGTGGGGACATGAAGTGATGTAGCTCAGGCACTGCTAAACGTCCCCAACCTAACGAGACGACGGTCATCACAGGGGACAGCTAATATGCGGACATTCAACTACATTCAGCTCCCTCTGTATCCACACTGTGTTCCTATCACTTAGATAGACCGCCTGCCAAGGAACACATACATACGCCCAGATTCAACACATAGAACTAGTTAGAGCCCTTCTTTTATGTCTAACCCTATGCCTTGATACAGGACGTGGATGGGCATACATCCTCAAATATGAAATAGAAACGTTCCTTTGAAATGCGGTGTCTACATTTGTAGAAATGTCTTTTTATTAATACAGTTTTACTTCTGGGTTGTCATAGCACCCTAATAAATGGCCTTATTTTAAACTGCGGCGAATGCTGGATATGTGAATGATGTAAATGACTTTTTAGACAGGTAACAAGCGGATGGGAGAGTGTTGTGGCATGATGGCAAATGCCAGAGCAGCACTGTAACACTAATGGTCTTGTTAGTGACAGCAGTAAGGACCACGTTCCCTCTGTTTCCTCTCCTCTACACCCCCGCTCAATTCAACCTGACGAGGAGAGCACACTAACGTCTTTCTCGCCGTTTTTACACCAGCTGTCCATTACGAAATGAATGAGACAATTTGAGTGAACAGCTCAAAGTGCTATAGCTGTGTAAAATGAAAACACACATCAACATTTACACGCACGCACGCACGCACACACACACACACACACACACACAGAAACAAATCTATGCATAAACAAAGTAACGGCACCCTAGGGGAGCCTTGTCAAATAAACAATGAGACACGATTAGATTAGATCACCTTATTACTGTAAGCTAGCGCAAGCCATCAGACACACACACACACCCCCCCAGGTGCATGCCACTCAATGCATCCTTCAATTAAGTAATAGATCTGTTTGGGTGCTGACACCACATGCCAGTGTGAGTAGAGGAAGTGTCAGAGCCAAAGAACACATTTATGTTCTCCATGTAAACCATCCCTCTCACTTTAACTCAACAGGGCTGCCTTCAGAACACATGCACGCACACACAGACAAGCAAAAAGACAGACAGAGAAAAAGACAGACACACGCACACACAGACAAGCAAAAAAACAGACAGAGAAAAAGACAAACACACGCACACACAGACAAGCAAAAAGACACAGANACAGACAAGCAAAAAGACACAGAGAAAAAGACAGACACACGCACACACAGACAAGCAAAAAGACACAGAGAAAAAGACAGACACACGCACACACACGCACACAGATTACTCACTCTCCCATCACTTTATGTGAGTAATCAGATTTAGTAAGAGTTTTATGCTTTAGTTAAAAACAGATTCACCAAAATCACACAGTGCAATTTATTTTGCCTGCTGTGACGAAACACCTAACGTCATTAAAGTCTCCTGATTTAGACAATGATGTCGCAGCCTACCAAGTCAACTTTCCCTTTCAGACTCTGAGAAGAGAGGATGTGGTTGTCCAAGCAACGCGTCCACCAATGAACCTGCCCAGAGATTCAGACTGGGTGGCTGAAGTACCATTAGACGAGGCAGAGAGCTGTGGCTAAGTGGGCTAAGAGGCTTCCAGCTCCAACTCTAATCCCTGCAAAGAGCCAGCATACTGGGGGACATCAGACAAATGTACACAAACACACACACAACACACACTCCGAACAGAAGACAAACACACACCACACCACATCGAAAGAGACAACCACACACCACACACATCCGACAGAGACAAACACACACGGAACATTAACACATGCAATATCCATGCAATCCCAAACCTGCACACAAATACACACAAGCTTTTCATCAATCATACTAAGACAGAGAACAGCACACCCCCCCCGCACACACACACACACGCACACACACCACACACACACACATGTTTTCTGGGACCACACATAACATAAAGGATTAGCTTAGAGAGAGAGAGTTGGCAGCCAGACACACACACTGGATCACTTAAAGGTAATAAATGCCAAGTCTTATTAATGGGCCATTGACAAACAGCAGCACATCACACCAACACACACCCACACACACAGGTACGTAAGAACCACACAAAACGAGCAAACCGGCAAGACACAGCAGTATGGAGAATGGAGGTGTCCATGATTTTTTATGTGCTGGTTGGCAGGGGATCTTCTCCTATGGAGCAGGATGAATAGCCGCGCGTATACACACACCACACACCACACACAACACACACCACACACACACACACACACCACCCACACACACACACCAACCACACACAACACACACACACCACAACACACACACCACACACCACACACGCACCACCACATCCCCCCGTCTCTAATCTCCACTCTCCCTATCCTCTCTGATGGCTGTTGTTTATTGAGGAGGTGTTTTATTGGTTGGTCTAGGCTGTCTCCCACAGTCACATTCCCTCCCTGAAATGAAGACAGCTAATTGGAGTTGGGGCCTGCGGCTCACCAACATAAGTAATGGATGGCTGGGGTGCATCGACCTTGCACCCCTGGGCCACCTTACTCCTCATCTCCCCCTCTCTTGTTTCTCCTTGGTCCTCTCTCATTTATATCCACTTCCTATCTTCCCTCCTTCTTGTGTCCCATCTCGTCTATCGCTTGTCTATCTCTCCCTCCCTCTTGTTCCCGATCAACAGCTAAAGAGCCACAACTGTCTCAAAGAGTACTGTAATGAAACACAATGGCCTACTCTGGCTTTTACTGTCTTTTCTAGCTTTAGACAAGCAGTTTGTTGCTATAGTCTCATCTCCTCTCCTCTCTCTCCTTCCCTCTCTCCTCTTCCTCTCCTCTCTCCTCTCCTTCTCCTCCTCTCCTCCTCCTCTCTCTCTCCTCTCTCTCTCTTCCTTCTCCTCTCTCTCTCCCTCTTCCTCTCCCTCTCCTCTCCCTCTCTCCTCTCCTCTCCTCTCCTCTCCTCTCCTCTCCTCTCTCTCCTCCTCCTCTCTCTCTCTCCCTCTCCTCCTCTCTCCTCTCTCCTCTCCTCTTCCCTCTCCTCTCCTCTCTCTCCTCTCTCTCCTCCCTCTTCCTCCTCTCCTCTCCTCTCTCACAGACTGATAGCAGCTGCTCCTCTCTGTCTCAGCCAGTTTTCACCGTTTAACCACTGTCATTTTTTAGCCTTTCAAAATGCACAACAACAGGTCGACCCGCAGCAATTAAGCATAGCCACATGTCTATCGCTCTCTTTTTAATCTACCTCTCGCTCTCTCTTTCTCTTTTGTCTCCCGCGCCGGGCTCCGGTGTGAGTTTCCTTTGAAATGCTATCTAATTAGCGGTCACGTAGCGGGGTTAAATTAAATTGCTAGATACAAGAGGTTGAGGTCAATAGCTCCATAAAGACCGTAGCACAGATAATTTGAGTTTTTCTTTTGCGCTAAATATCCCTGATCAAAATGTGAGTGGATAGAGTGGCGGAGACAGTCGGGAAGAGGCAAGGAGGCGAAACGGCCTCATTCTGAAATGTGAGTTTTTTTTGAGAAAGAGAAGAGAAAGATAATCATGTTCATGTCCTTTCTCTATCCCCCCCCCCCTCCTTTGTTTGCTCTCTTACCAAATGTTGCTACTCAGGGGAAACTAAAGGCTCTCGCTAAGAGAAAAACAACTACAAGAGAAACTGAGAGAGATAGAGAAGAGAGGAGGAGAGGACAGAGAGAGATGGAGGCGGTTTCATGAGAAAAGAGAGAGAGTGGGTGAAATTAGAGGGAGAGAAAATGATGGGGAAGAAATAGTGAGAAGCAGAGAAAGTGGAGAAGAGTGACAATGAGAAGAAGAGGGAGAGAGAGAGAGAGAGGGAGGGAGGATGGCTGTGGTAGAGTGAGATACGGGACAGAAGCAGTAGGGAGAACAATATTGTCAGTGGTAACCA
>NW_019943741.1:111318-119977 GCF_002910315.2 Salvelinus sp. IW2-2015 | reverse complement strand
TATCTCTTGTTTCACTCCTCCCTCTCTCTTCCTCTCCTTCCTCTCCACTCCTCTCACCTCATCCCTCTCCCTCTAGCATCCTCCTCCCTCCTCCTCTCTCTCCTCTCTCTCTGCTCTCTTCTCCCATCACTTTCTCCTCATCCTCTTCCTCTTCCTCTTCCTCTCCCTCTCTCTCCTCTCCTCTTCCTCTCCTCTCCTCTCCTCCCTTCTCTCTCCTCCCTCTCCTCCTCTCCCCTCCCTCCTCCTCTCTTCCTCTCCCTTCCCTCTCTCTCCTTCTCTCATCTCCTCTCCTCTTCCTCCTCTCCTCTCTCACAGACCTGATAGCAGCTGCTCCTCTTTGTCTCAGCTAGCTAGTTCACCATTTAACCACTGTCATTTTTATCCTTTCAAAATGCACCAACAAGGTCGACCCCGCAGCAATTAAAGCATAGCCACATGTCTATCGCTCTCTTTCTTAATCTACCTCTCGCTCTCTCTTTCTCTTTTTTCTCCTGCGCCGGGCTCCTGGTGTGAGTTTCCTTTGAAATYCTATCTAATTAGCGGTTAGCACGTAGCGCGGGTTAAATTAAATTGCTAAGATACAAGGAGGTTGAGGTCAATAGCTCCGTAAAGACCGTCAGCACAGATAATTTGAGTTTTTCTTTTGCAGCTAAATATCCCTGATCAAAATGTGAGTGGATAGAGTGGCGGAGACAGTCGGGAAGAGGCAAGGAGGCGAAACGGCGTCATTCTGAAATATGAGTTTATTTTTTGAGAGAGAAGAGCAGAATAAATCACTTTTATGTCCTTTCTCTTTATCCCTTTATTTTGCTCTCTTACCCAAATGTTGCTACTCAGGGGGAACTAAAAGCTCTCGCTAAGAGAAAAACAACTCACGAGAGAAACAGAGAGAGATAAAGAGCATAGGAGAGGACAGAGAGAGATGGACGGCGGGTTCATGGAGAAAGAGAGAGAGATGGGATTCAATTAGAGGGAGAGAAAATGATGGGGGAAGGAATAGTGAGAAGCAGAGAAAGTGAAAGAAGAGTGAAAATGAGAGAGAGCGAGGGAGAGAGAGAGGGAGAGAGAGAGAGAGAGAGGGAGAAGGATGGCTGTGGTAGAGGGAGATACATGGACGGAGGCAGTAGGGAGAACAATATGTCAGGGTGGTAACACCTCCAAAAGTCACTGAAATGCCAGGTCACCTGCTCGACAGGAAGAATCAAACCCGGTTGAGGGTGCGAGAGCGCCTCGCATCACACAGAGTTTACAACATCACACGAGACACACACACTCCTCCACACACTAGTGACACACACATACAGTACACACACACACGCACGCACTTGACAGCACTATCAACAATTCACTCCCCCCCTTGATTGTTTTGTTATGAGAAAGCACTGGCTTATTTCCAACATGCTTTTGATAATTATTATTTGAATAAAGCCTCGCTCTTTGAAGGTGGGAGATTACATACTGACTCACTGACTGTGTTGTGTGTGTGTGTGTGTGTGTGTGTGTGTGTGTGTGTGTGTGTGTGTGTGTGTGTGTGTGTGTGTGTGTGTGTGTGTGTGTGTGTGTGTGTGTGTGGTGTGTGTTGTGTGTGTGTGTGTGTGTGTGCGGCACTGTGTTGTTTCTGTGTGTGTAGCGGTGACTGTGACAGTGTGTGTCAGCGGCTTATTGCCTCACACAGGTGGGAAGAAGATGAAGAGAATATGCTTTGAAAATAAATTCTGGCTCCATTAATAATTCAAGTGAATTGAGTGATGAGTTAAGACACAACGCATTACTTCCTGAAAAGCATCCCTTAATGCCACATGCAGCAGCTGTGATTGCTTTGCATCGCTGTGCTGTGCTTCACACTGCGTAAAATCATTGGTCCAGAGAAAGCTGTCTACAGCTGACCCACCCACAGGAAGAGATGGCTATCAGACGTCACAGAGGGATGCTATGCGTCAGAACAGTAGTTATCTACTTGTCTTATTGCAAACCCCTATTGCTCCCCTGCCCCCAGTACACACCACACATATACACAGTAGGGGAGAGTGGGGTAAGTTGAGTCACCCCTTGTTTCTAGATAACCATACCCAAAAATAATTTCATGAAGTCTGTGAAGGAAGAAACCACATGGGAAAAGTGTTAAGCAAAAAAAAAGGTTTTCACCAAGTCAAATGAATGTATTGTGTTAGAGGTTTCATGATGCCTGCGTCTAAACCAAAGTAGATCATTTTAAGATTGTTCTATACATCGGTTGGGGTCTCTATAAACTTCAGTATGAGGTCCTAAACCTAGCATGAAAGTAGATCCTTGTAGCTGTGTGGGCTAATATAGTCAACATGCTTGCCTTGTGGTAAGTTGAGCCAATGGAAAGTTAAGCTAATTGGTGTTTTTCTTCCCAGGCGTAATGCAAGGCATTATGACTCGGATATGAGGTAACATCAGGGCATGGTCTATGTAAAAAGTGTTTGTTGGGTGTTAAGCCTGTGCTAAAATATGCTTAAAATTATTAAAGACACAAAAGTGATTGTGATTGTTTTTCAATTGTGTTTGGGATATAAAGATATGATTTTAAAAAGGAAGTGGTAATATTTCATTCAGTACAGAAATGTGTAGGCTGCTTAAATAACCCTGTCCCAATTCTCAACTTACTTCATACCCGGGGTAAGTTGAGCCAAGAGACCACCTTTTGGGGACAAGCTATGTTTTCAAAACTGCAATGTTTACATGAATTGTGATTATTTCCAGCCATACACAACATCCTGAAGTCTATGTAGATGTCTGTTAGAAGAACATTATATTTCCCTTGACGGAGTGATACTGAATGTAAAACATTGGTCAAGTTACCAGAATGTCCCTTCACACCACTGCACACCACTACACACCACTACACACCACTACACACCACTACACACACACAACCACCTCAATTCATTACCTCCCCTTAGACAACACCTCAAAGGATATTTAGTCATCATTCTTTTGAAAACTTCTACCAGTATAACGGAGAGAGTTGGAGAGAGCGTTAGAGAGTTGGATTACACAGGAGGCAGCAGCCGCCACTTACCTCTCCATGGGTTCAGATCTGTTCATTATACCAGTCTGAAGAYARGCTTTGAATAACAACATATTTATAGCCAGGTCTGATATGAGGAACCAGAGCTTAATTAAACAACATCAATGTGACTGGAGGGAAAAGAAGGTGAAAGCAGGGACACCTCATCTAGACGTTGAGAAGAGTGGCAGGGACCGGGGATAGGGAGGGGCGGGGGGTTGATTTGGCTGGCGTGGGGGAGGAGAGGATGGTGAGGATGGGGAGCTGGATGCAGCTCAGCGCCGCGCGCTAACATGGCCTTTGAGAATGAGTTATTCTAATGAGTGCCTTTTCTACTCTATGGAGCGGCTGCTTCATCTTTCGTTGTCTTTCTCCCTTGTTCCACACGCACACATTCACTTTAATGAGTGTCTAGTGCTTTCCTCATTAGCCACAGAGCCTTAGCGCAGGCATCAAACTCAACACACCGCCACCCCTGACAGGAGGAGAGGAACAGGAGAGGTCTTTCCTCTTTTCTCCGTGCACACTCTCTTGCTTTCATTTTCTCCCTTTCCTCTGTCTCTTCCTTTTCCTGCTCAAAGGTTAAATCATTTAATTTACCCACATTCGCCGCCTGCGACAACTCTCCACCTGATGAGAGCAGGAGAGAGACTTTGTGCTTCTGTCCCTCTCTCCCTCTTTGACGTGTCGACCAACTGAGAGCATAGATTATATTTTTTCACCAGCTGAGGTACAGTAGTTGCCATGGTGTTAGTCTGTATCTATCCATCAGGTTTGAATCAATGGAGGGGAGGGCTATTTGTTTGACTCAGGAAAAAAGTGGTCAGACCAAACCAAGTAGTTTTAAACTGCAGAGATTAAGAGTGTGAGCTGGTCCAGGAACTAAATGTTTCGGAAGTGTTCTGACTACAAGCAACGTGTCCTTCACTTAAGAAATMAACATGTTCACTGAATGAAATGTGATGAGTGAATGAACCACGGGTCAGACACAACAATGACTGCTCAGTTTAATAATTCATGTTTTGTGAGAGGCTAATACGAATAAAAATAGGATTATTCAGTAGACTTGTGGATGTTAGTTTTTCTGACAAGGAGTTTGCCTGTCATTATCTTCCACAATGGGAGTTTGTATTATCAATTCAAAGAATTAAGAAGAGAGGGGGAACATTAAAAGAAAAGGACAAAGAGAAATAGAAAAAAAGTAGCTTTTGAATTTGAGCCCCTCTGAGGAGTTGGGAAGTCATTATATTTGTCATATTAATAAATGGAGAAAAAAMAAAGAAAAGACAGACAGAAAGGAAAGAAAGAGGAAGATAAAGACAGCTGAAGAGCCACAAAGAGAAAGAGAGGGAGAGAATGAGAGACAGACGAGGGAGAGATGGAGAGAGAGGGAGAGAGAATGAGAGGGAGAGAGAGAGAGAAAGAGAGGAGAAAACAAGTGTCAAAATCTATTCAAGTGTGAGTTGAATGACAGAAGATTATTTTCAGATAGAGATGTCGCGATGAGGCAGACCTTGACATGTTTTATTTGTGCCATTTCTTCCACCGAGGAATGCTGTAAAACAAGTGCATACACGCAGACACACACCAAACTCTTTCTCTCACACACACACATCCCCCCCATACCCCCAACACACACCAGTGCGTCACCCCTGTCTCTGTAATGGTCATCTCTCCTTTGTGCTCTTCCTCTGCAGCGATCGCTGGTATTTCTGCGGATGAGCTCCCCGGAACGCCCGGGTTATTCAGGCTCGGCAGCCAGCCGGCTCTCAGGGATATAATTTTCTCTACTTGTTAGTGTGTAAAATAGTGCCTGGGATTGCTGCTACTGCTGGGGCTTTGATCCCTTTGATGACCTGGTCATGCTGAAAAATGTAAAAGGGCCCCACTTGAAAAGAGAGGATAAGTAGCAGGGCTCAAATAATACACCCAGCCAGATGGATCAGATAGAGAGAGGGAAGAAGAGAAAGAGAGAGGGAGAGAGAGAGCGAGAGGGGGATACCCTCCCTCCTCCCCTTTTCTTACCTGCTCTCACTAAGCTATGGCATACCCAATGTCTTTCTGAAGTGCAGCTGAGGCACACCATAGAGAGAGGGGGAAGTCAGGTATAAAACCCTCTGATTTAAACCATGAAACACGTGGTTGGTTATGGTGAATGCAGGTGTTGCTGTCTATGGGGCTAAGTGATAAAGATTGTAGGGTATGAGTACTGAATATGACTGAGAATTCCTACGTTATTGGCAGATTAAAGGGAATCTTAATATATAGAAAATGGATCTATAAAGGAGATCTTCATACAGTGTACAGTATATGCTATCGTATTGTTGAGAAGAGGCCACCCACCCTCCTCCTATACCCCTTATAGGCTCCAAGGAGATGTAAGAAACTATAACATACAGCTTTTATGAACCTCTTAGCATATACATAACCTCTCTGTCTGTTTGATAGAGATACTGCTTTGGCTCAGTAAAAAATGTCACCAGGTGGTTAAAGATGCCATAACATCAAATCAAATACAATTTTATTTGGCACATACACATGTTTAGCAGATGTTATTGCGGGTGGAGCGAAACGCTTGTGTTTCTAGCTCCAACAGTGCAGTAATATCAAACAATTCACAACAATACACACAATACACACAACCTAAAAGTGAAATAATGGAAATAAGGAATACATAAATATTAGTTTGAGTAATGTCGAAGTGGCATAGACTAATTACAGTAGAATAGAATACAGTATATACAGTTGAAGTCGGAAGTTTACATACACTTAGGTTGGAGTCATTAAAACCCGTTTTTCAAGCACTCCACAAATATCTTGTTAACAAACTATAGTTTTGGCAAGTCGGTTAGGACATCTACTTTGTGCATGACACAAGTAATTTTTCCAACAACTGTTTACAGACAGATTCTTTCACTRATAATTCACTGTATCACAATTCCAGTGGGTCAGAAGTTGACATACACTAAGTTGACTGTGGGTACAATATCTCCTATACACTTCCTGATTAGCTCAGTCACCATATCTTTGCATCGTCGATGTTATTCTATTGGGAGGTAATACGATTGGCATTTGATTGTGAGGTATTCTAGGTCTGGTGAACAAAATTACTTGAGTTTCTGTATGTTATCACAATCACACCATGAGTGGTTAATCATGAAACATACACCCCCGCCTTTCCTCTTCCCGCAGAGTTCTTTATATTCCTGTCTGCGCAATATACTGAGAACCCAGCTGGCTGTACGGACAAAGACAGTATATCCCCAGAGAGCCATGTTTCCGTGAATGCGCGATATACTGAGAACCCAGCTGGCTGTATGGACAAAGACAGTATATCCTGAGAGAGCCATGTTTCCGTGAAACAGAGTATGTTACAATCCCTGATGCCTCTCTGGAAAGAGATTKTTGCCCTGAGCTCGTCTACCTTATTATCCAGAGACTGAACATTAACGAGTAATATACTTGGATGCGGTGGATGGCGTGCACACCTGAGTCAGATTGGAAGTCCACTCCGAATACCTCTTCTCCGTCGGCGGTGTTTTGGATCAGCCTCTGGAATCATTTCAATTGCCCTCAGGGTACGAACAATTTGGGAAAGTCGTATTCCTGGTCGTAATGCTGGGGAATTACCGCCGCTCTGATATCCAAAAGTTCTTTCCATATGTTAATATTTTATTTATTTAACCTTTATTTAACTAGGCAAGTCAGTTACAATGACAGCCTACCCCAGCCAAACCCTAACTTGGACGACGCTGGGCTAATTGTGCGCTGACCTATGGGACTCCCAATCATGGCCGAATGCCTCTAGTGACGCCTCTAGCACTGAGATGCAGTGCCTTAGAACGCTGCACCACTCGGGAGTCTGTATGTAATAACACTAAAATAGGACTAATAACAAAAAAACAAAGTACCGCAAAGTTGCTTAGGAGCTAGAAGCAGAACTTCCCTATTTGATGCGGGTTAGAGAGAGCGGAGTATCTTCTCCAACTCTGATGTGTTAGCTGTACATTACCAGTCTCATGGTCTAGACCCATTATCTCCCAAACCTCCCTCTGGACCTCGCTACCCCGGATAGCTCCCCAACCGGTTAATTCAAGCTAATATAACCAAAATCATCATATAAATGACATTCAAATGAGGCGTGATTTCACACGTTTTCATTTTTGTTTTTGAAAGCCTCATAGAATATTTTTTTATGCGATTGGGATTGCAGTATAACATTGTAATGATTTTGGTCTCTCGAGTTAATGTTTTTTTTTTAAACGGTTCCACTTCTARTAGCAATTAAAGGCGCAATTATGAATGTTTACTTGATTGATTCCGCGGAGTAATAGCGTTTAGTGCTCAGATTCCAACCTCTGTCTCTCCCTCCCTCCTTCCTTCCCATCATTTAAGAAAGAAAAAAAAAAGCTAATCTCTTGAACGCAACTGTGTTTATTCGTTAAGACGATGGCTGGGAGCAGAAAGGGAGTGCTTGTGATGTCCTAATACGTTGTCTAATCCGTGCTGGGATCAGTACTAAGTGTNTAACCTATTTACAACATTTTAACATTTCCCTTTKCAACGTTTTAACATTTCACTTTACAGGTAACAGGATTCCAACTGGCAATCTGTTCATTATCTTCCCTGGTCTGTRTCCCCCTTTCTGGTACAGGTATCCCCGCCCCCCTCTCTCCCGAGCTTTCGCTCAACTCCAGCCCACACGCACTGTTGTGGCGAYTGACTCTGAACTTACAATGGCTAGACCCAAGTCATTATATTTTTTTCCTTGTGCTTTATGCTATTTGCCTCATGATCCCTGCATGCTTTTTTTGACTCMGAACTTTCTTGTGTACCCAACCATGGGACAGACTATGTTTGCTCCCACACTRGGGACTCTGACTCTCCATTGGTTACACAGACTCCTGGCCTCCCATCCAATTCTATCCACCTCTCGCCGGCTTTGTATTCATCTTACCTGATGAAATAGCTGTACAATATGATCTTGTTGCCATCTAATGCACATTCAAAAGTCATAAATCAACACTGCAGAGCTCCCCCTGTCCTCTGCCGTGCCCCGATTGTATTACTGCTGATGATATCTGGAAATGTGCATGTACACCCTGGCCCATCTACTGTTGCTAGCCCCAATTCTGACTTTTGCTCTGATATCTGCTTCACTGATTTCTGCTCTCGTGAAAGCCTTGGTAAGTGTATTACCTAAAATGGATCAATTGAAAGTGCAGGTTCACAGCTCCAATCCAGATGTGGTGGTCATTACTGAGACATGGTTAGAGTGTTAGAGTGTTTTGAATACTGATGTTAACCTTTCTGCTTATAACCTTTTTTTGGCAAGACAGATTTTCCAAAGGTGGTGGAGTGGCAATCTTTACCAAGGATCACCTTCAATGCTCGGTTGTCTCCACCAAGTCTGTCCCCAAACAATTTGATTTGCTGGTTTTAAACATTAAWCTTTCAAATAYCTCTTTGTTGACTTGCTGTGTGTTATATTTCTCCATCAGCACCGMCCTGTACCCTACCTGCCCTCAGCTCTCTCCTGGCCCCTTACACTAAGTCTGAATTTGTCCTGCTAGGTGAACTAAACTGGGACATGCTTAAACCACCTGACCAAGTCCTAAAGCAATG
>NW_019943741.1:103169-110023 GCF_002910315.2 Salvelinus sp. IW2-2015 | reverse complement strand
AGAGAGAGAGAGAGAGAGATTGGCATAGATAGATAGATGAAAGAAAGATGAAAATGCTCTGCTACATGAAGAGCAAGACAGGAAGAGATGTGAAAAGAGAGGGGGAGAAAAGGAAGACAGTTCCATGGACAGCCCAGATGGATCCTTCCCATCTCCGTGTGTCTGGTGTGATGTGTGTGGGTCGGACGTTATCCGTTACCCAGTCTGCCAATAGGACTGGGCCTGGGCTCATCTCTCACGAAAAGTTGGCCCAGAGCTCCTCTAATTGGCTCAAACAGCGCTGCCATATTTCCATAGGCCTGTCAGAGAGGAGCTAGTGAAGCATGACTCCATAGGGAACCTTCATAGGGAAGGTCTATCTGAATCCCTTTGGATGTGGTGGGTTGTATTGCATTGGAGAAATCTTGAACGGGTCAGGAGAAAATTAAACCCTAGATATTTCCCTTTCTAKATCCTTCAGACTTTACTTAGTGTCTGATCCCATATTTTTTTGTACATTTAACCTCTATTTAACTAGGKAAGTTAGTTAAGAACAAATTCTTATTTYCAAAGATGGCCTAGCCTGGCCAAAACCTAACCCGGACGACGCTGGGTCAATTGTGCGCCACCCAATGGGACTCCAAATCACAGCATAGGCTACTATCTCTCTCCTGCTTTTTTCTCTCTTCGTCATCCCTCTGTCATTGCTATACCTCCACCTCTTCATTTACCCAACATCAATATTGTTGTTCTCGCATTCTCTCCTTTTTTCTCTCATCCTTAATCATTCTTCCGTCTCCCACACCTCTTCTTCCTCTGATCTGTCTATCCCTTAATCCTTCCTTCATCTCTCCAACATCAGTGTTCCCCCCTTCTTCTCTGTTCTCACACCTCCACCTCTCTCTATCCCTTCCTCAACTCTTTCATGCTTCTTCTAACATCCCCACTGTTCTTTTCATCCACTCCTCTCTTCCTCCTCCCTCCCTCAAATCCATTTCTCTATCCATCTTCTCTTCTTGACCCGTCTCTCTTCTGTCAATCATCGTTTCCTCCTCTGACCTCTTCATCACTGTTATTCTCTCATTTGTTTGTCATTCCTAATCTCTCCGTCTCCTATACACTGTGATTTTCTCCTTTTCTCTTCTCTACTCCTCTCGTCCCTCTATCGTTGACCCTGTCGTCAGAGATGAGAGCAGATATCACCTCGTCTCTCTTGCACATTTATCTTCGTTCAGCCAGAATCATTCCTTCCTAATAATGTTTTTATTGGGTGTCATAAACGCCTGGTTCCTGGATCTCTGGGCCAATATTTGCTTAATTATTCTGCCGCTGATATTGCCTTTTAATGAAATTTGAAATATAATAAAGAAATTGTATTAACGAGAACACACAACATTAATATACTCTGACACTTTAACTGATTATATAATGTAAGCCTCTCTTCTGCAGCCCGTGGAGAAATCAGAGTTTAAGAACAGTCTGTTAAATGCCACTTAATTATGAGATAAGACCACCACACACACACACACACACACACACACACACACACACACACACACACACACACACACACACACACACACACCACACACCACACACACACACAACACACACACACACACACACACCCACACACACCACACACACACCACACACACACACACTCTGACACACAGAAAGCACCACGCTGAAATCCCTCCGATAATAGAGAGCTTTCCTCAAAGGGGAGGTTTCCCATGCATCATTAAAAAGATTTACATTCAATAAAATCTCTATAATTCCTTACTTATTATGAATGAATAATTCATTAATATTACTGATAACGATATTATCCCTCATCATCTAGTAATAACACACTCATAGTTGTATATTTTTATAAATTCACTTCAGATTGTTATTTTCTGACTGCAACAAGTTCAACCAAACACGTCTGAACCCAACCAAGCTATACCACACAGAACCTACTAAAATAAAGTGGCCAAGTGGTGCAAGTAGCTAAGTAACAATAAAACACAAGTTGCCTCTACAGGTGTAATTGAATCCAGCGTTAGTGTGCCATCACAGCAGCAATATTTGTGACCTGTTGCCACAAGAAAAGGGCAATCAGTGAAGAAAAAACACCATTGTAAATACAACCCATAATTATGTTTATTTATTTTCCCTTTTGTACTTTAACTATTTGCACATCGTTACAACACTGTATACAGCCATAATATGACATTTGAAATGTCTCTATTCCTTTGGAACTTGTGTAATGTTTACTGTTAATATTTGATTGTTTATTTCACTTTTGTTTATTATCTATTTCACTTGCTTTGGCAATGTAAACATACGTGTCCCATGCCAATAAAGCCCTTTCAATTTKATTTAATTGACAGCCATATTATCTAGGCTCAAACGCACATGAAATGACTCAGCCATATAGCTTCTTTCGCACCCCCTATAATAGACCCAATCAGTGAGATGTAATCAACAATAAACTGCTGGGCCGTGTCAAACTGTGTTACCAACAATATAGTACTCTAAAGGATAGGCCAGGGGGCTAGGAGAGGAGGAGAGGAGCGAGGGGGGATGAAGGATGTTACCTGGGCTTCTGTCTGACAGCTCTTCCTCTCTTTGTCTCTGTGTCTTCACCCCTGCTGCCAGCGCTCATCAACAATATTAATCAATGTCAGGCCCGTATGTAATTACAACTAGCTTACCAAACACACACACACAGACGCACAGCCAGCCACACACAGACACAAAGCCAGCCACACAGAGACGCACTGCCAGCCACACACGGACACAACAGTACACTGTCCTCTCGGATTCAGTGCCTCTGTGACTGTACATGAAGACGTTTCTGTAGATGTGTAAGATGGACCAATTATTTTACTGGTCAGCCACACCCTTAAAACTAGTCCTATTGGGATCAGCCATACCCCCTTAATGAGCCAGTTGGATTTTCAAGCTGGACCATTGGGGAGTGTTCCAGAAGGGAGTGACACCTTACAGAGCTACATAATGTATGTATAGTGTAGGTATAGTGTAGGTATAGTGTAGGTATAGTGTACCGGTGCTATTGGTGATGGTCTGCAATGTAAAACTACGATTGTAGCTCTAAATATGCACATTTTCGAAAAAAAAACATACATGTATTGTATAACATGCATATATAAGACTGGCATCGATGAAGTTTTTCAAAGGTTATGATTAATTTTATCTCTATTTGTGGTTTTGTGAAGCTACCCTTTCGGTGGAAAACATGGTGAAAACATGCGTTGGTTTTGGCTATTTGGTGAAGAATATAAATATATATTGTGTTTTCGCTGAAAACATTTTAAAATCGGAATGGTCGCTGATCACACAGAGTTTATCTTTCCATTGCTGCTGTATTGGATGTTTCATGAAGATGTATATTATATGATATCCGCGTCGCGTTAACTGCTTATGTAGTTCAGCTTTTTTGAGAGGATGGATCCCGGATCCGACGAGGGTGACTCGTTAGAGTTAAGGAAGTGGGTATCTTTTTTAAGTTATTGCAAAAGAGAAACTCGACAGTATTAAACATTAACAATCCAAAAGACCGTTATTTCCAACATACAGCGAAAACATAGTCGTCCAAGCAAGTTCCACACTAGACAAACAAAAAAAATAACAGACTCAGGGACTAACCTATTTACAACAATTTAACATTTCCCTTACCAACGTTTTTAACATTCACTTACAGTGTAACCAGTCCAACTGGCAATCTGTTCATATCTTCCCTGGTCTGTCTTCCCCCTTTCTTGTACAGATCCCGCCCCCTCTCTCCCGAGCTTTCGCTCAACTCCAGCCCACACGCACTGTTGTGGCGATGACTCTGAACTTACAATTGCTAGACCAAGTTCATTATATTTTTTTCCTTGTGCTTTATGCTATTTGCCTCATGATCCCTGCATGCTTTTTTGAGCTCGGAACTTTCTTGTGTACCCAACCATGGACAGACTATGTTTGCCTCCCACACTGGGACCTCTGACGTCTCCATTTGTACACAGACTCCTGGCTCTCCCATCCAATTCTATCACTCTCGCCGCGGCTTTTTCATCATTACCTGATGAAATATCTGTACAATATGATCTTGTTCCATCTAATGCACATTCAAAAAGTCATAAACAACACTGCAGAGCTCCCCTGTCCTCTTGCCGTGCCCCGATTGTATTACTGCTGATGATATCTGGAAATGTGCAGTACACCCTGGCCATCTACTGTGCTAGCCCCAATTCTGCACTCTTTGCTCTGATATCTGCTTCACTGATTTCTGCTCTCGTGAAAGCCTTGGTAAAGTGTATTACCTAAAATGTGATCAATTGAAATGCAGGTTACAGCCCAATCCAGATGTGGTGGTCATTACTGAGACATTGGTTAGAGTTTAGAGTGTTTTGAATACTGATGTTAAATCCTTTCTGCTTATAACCTTTTTTGGCAAGACAGATTTCCAAAGAGTGGTGGAGTGGAATCTTTACACAAGATCACCTTCAATGCGGTTGTCTCACCAAGTCTGTCCCAAACAATTTTGATTTGCCTGGTTTTAAGCATTAAACTTTCAAATACTCTTTGTTGACTTGCTGTGATGTTTTTCCCACAGCACCGCCTGTACCCTCCTGCCCTCAGTCCTCCTGCCCCTTACACTAGAGTCTGAATTTGTCCTGCTAGGTACCTAAACTGGGACATGCTTAAACCACCTGACAAGTCCTAAAGCAATGGGACTCCCTAAATCTTTCTCAGATTATTACCAATCCCACAAGGTATGACTCCAAACACCCAGGAAAGGCTACTCTCCTCGTGTTATCCTCACAAATAATCCTGATAGGTATCAGTCTAGTTTTCTGAATTGACGTTAGTGATCACTGTTTAAACTTCTTAGGGCTGCAATCCCGTTAACGGATCGATATGACAAACAGGCCAGTTGAAAGTGCAGGCGCCAAATTCAAAC
The DNA here is from genome assembly GCF_002910315.2 of Salvelinus sp. IW2-2015. Lineage (NCBI taxonomy): Eukaryota > Metazoa > Chordata > Actinopteri > Salmoniformes > Salmonidae > Salvelinus > Salvelinus sp. IW2-2015. The sequence goes on along the minus strand of NW_019943741.1, from coordinate 105,087 downwards.
AACAGAAATTCATAATTAAAATCCTCAAGCATACAAGATTCTCACACCATTAATTAAAATACACTTCTTGTTAATTCCCACAGCAGTGTCCGACTCAAAAAGGCTTACAGCGAAAGCCCACAAACGATTATGTTAGTCACCGCAAAATCACAGAAAAAAACCAGCCAATTTTTTCAGCCAAGACAGAAGTCACAAAAAGCAAGAATAGAGATAAATAATGCACTAAACCTTTGATGATCTTCATCAGATGACACTCATAGGACTTCATGTTACACAATACCATACAGTGCGGGAGAACAAGTAATTTGATACACTGCCGATTTTGCAGGTTTTTCCTACAATTACAAAGCCATTATAGAGGTCTGTGAATTTTTTATCATAGGTACACTTAACATGTGAGAGACGGAATCTAAAACAAAAATCCAGAAAATCACATTGTATGATTTTTAAAATTTAATTAGCAGTGTATTGCATGACATAAGTATTTGCATACATCAGAAAAGCAGAAACTTAATTATTTGGTACAGAAACCTTTGTTTGCAATTACAGAGATCATACATTTCCTTTAGGTCTTGACCAGGTTTGTACACACTGGCAGCAGGGATTTTTTGGCCCACTCCTCCATACAGACCTTCTCCAGAATCCTCAAGTTTTCGGGGGCTGTGCTGGCAATACGGACTTTCATTCAGCTCCCTCTCAAAGATTTTTCTATTGGGTTCAAGTCTGGAGACTGGCTAGGCCACCTCGGGACCGTGAGATGCTTCTTACGGAGCCACTCCCTTAGTTCCCTGGCTGTGGTTTCGGGTCGTTTCCATGCTGGAAGACTCCAGCATGACCCATCTTCAATGCTCTACTTAGGCGAAGGAGGTTTTTGACCAAGATCTCGATACATGGCCCATCCGCATCCTCCCTCTCAATACGGTGCAGTTCGTCCTGTCCCTTTGCAGAAAGCATCCAAGAATGATGTTTCCACGCCTCCATGCTTCACGGTTGGGATTGTGTTCTTGGGGGTGTAACTCATCCTTCCTTCTTCCTCCAACACGGCGAGTGGAGTTTAGACCAAAAACCTCAATTTTGCTCTCATCAGACCACATGACCTTCTCCCATTCCTCCTCTGGATAATCCAGATTCATGGCACAACTTCAGACGGTCCTGGACATGCGCTGGCTTGCATGCAGAGGGGAATACGCCATTGCGTGCCTGCATGGTTTGAATCCTGACGGCGTAGTGCTGTTACTATTGGTTTTCTTTGAGACGTGGTCTCAGCTCCTCTTCAGGTTCATTTGACAGGTACCGTGCCGTGTAGTTCTGGGCTCATCCCTCACTTCCTCATGATCATTAGCCCACACGAGTAGATCTTGCATGGAGCCCCAGAACCGAGGGTGATTGACCGTCATCTGGAACTTCTTCCATTTTCTAATAATTTGCTGCCACGTTGTTGCCTTCTCACCAAGCTGCCTTGCCTATTGTCCTGTACCCATCCCAAGCCTTGTGCAGTCTACAAATTTGATCCTGATGTCCTTACATCAGCTCTCTGGTTGGCCATTGTGGAGAGGTTGGAGTCTGTTTTGATTGATGTGGACAGTGTCTTTTATACAGGTAACGAGTTCGAAACAGGTGCAGTTAATACAGGTAAATGAAGTGGAGAAACAGGAGGGCTTTTAAAGAAAAACGAACAGGTCTGTGAGAAGCCGAGAATTCTTACTGGTTGGTAGGTGATCAATACTTTATGTCATGCAATAAAATGCAAATTAATTACTTAAAAATCATACACATGTGATTTTCTGGATTTTTGTTTTAGATTCCGTCTCTCACAGTTGAAGTGGTACTATTGATAAAAATTAGCAGACCTCTACATGCTTGTGTAGGAAAACCTTTGCAAAACTTGGCAGTGTATCAAATACTTGTTCTCCCCACG
>NW_019943741.1:83914-99755 GCF_002910315.2 Salvelinus sp. IW2-2015 | reverse complement strand
TATAATTATGTATAGTGTAGGTATAATGTAGGTCTAAGTAATAGTTAGGTACATGTGTAGGTATAGATTAGTGTAGGTTACAGGTAGGTATAATGTAGTAGGTATTAGTGTGGTATAATGTATAGTTGTTAGGTGTCTTGTAGGTATAATGTAGGTATAGTGTAGTAGTGTAGTAGTGTAGGTATAGTGTATGGTTAAGTGTATGGTAGGTAATGTAGGTATTAATGTATATGGTATTGTATAGGTAGTGTAGGTATAATGTAGTTATTAGTGTAGGTATAGTGTAGGTATAGTGTAGGTATAGTGTAGGTATAAGTGTAGGTATAATGTATGTATAGTGTGTTAGGTATAATGTAGGTATAGTGTAGGTATAGTGTAGGTATAGTGTAGGTATATATGTAGGTATAGGTATGGTATAATGTAGGTATAGTGTAGGTATAATGTATGTATAGTGTAGGTATAATAGGTATAGTGTTAGGTATAATGTATGTATTAGTGTAGGTATAATGTAGGTATAGTGTAGTATATAGCTGTAGATTATAATGTATGTAGTAATGTAGGTATAGTGTAGGTATAGTGTAGGTATAGTGTAGGTTATAGTGTAGTATAGTGTAGGTTAAATGTAGGTATAATTGTGTAGGTGTAGCTGTAGGTACAGTGTAGGTATAGTGTAGGTATAGTCTTAGGTATAGTGTAGGGTTGTAGTGAGGTATTAATGTATGTTATAGTGTAGGTATAATGTAGGTGTATTGTATGTATAGTGTAGGTACAGTGTAGGTATTAGTGTAGGTATATGTGGTATATGTAGTAAGTGTATGTATAGTGTAGGTATAATGTAGGTATAGTGTAGGTATGTAAGTTAGGTAGTAGTGTAGGTATAGTGTAGGTACTTTAGTGTAGGTTATAGTGTAGGTAGTATAGTGTAGGTATAATGTATGGTATAGTGTAGGTATGTATAGTGTAGGTATAGTGTATGTAGTTAGGTGTAGGTATAGTGTAGGATATAGTGTAGGTATAGTGTAGGTTATAATGCTATGTATAGCTGTAGGTATAATGTTAGGGTATAGTGTAGGTATAAGTTGTAGTATAGTGTATATATGTTTTGTTTGATAAAGTTCATATTTATATCCAAAAACCTCAGTTTACATTGCCGCCATGTTCAGAAATGCCTCCAAAATATCCGGAGAAATTGCAGAGAGCCACATCAAATAACAGAAATACTCATCATAAACGTTGATGAAAGATGCATGTTTTACAATAGAATTAAAGATAAACTTGTTCTTAATGCAACCGCTGTGTCAGATTTGTAAAAGCTTTACGGCAAAAGCACAATATTCAATAATCTGAGAACAGCGTTCAGCCATAAAAGGAAGCCATACAGTTACCCGCCAAATTGTGGAGTCAACAAAAGTCATAAAGAGCATTATAAATCTTCACTTACCTTTGCTGATCTTCGTCGGAYTGCACTCCCAGGACTCCTACTTCCACAAGAAATGTTCATTTTGTTCGGTAATGTCCATCATTTATGTCCAAATAGCTACTTTTGTTAGCATGTATGGTAAACAAATCCAAAGTCACGAAGCGCGTTCACTAAAAGCAGACGAAATGTCAAAAAGTTCCGTAACAGTCAGTAGAAACATGTCAAATGATGTATTGAATCAATCTTTAGGATGTTTTAAACATAAATCTTCAATAATGTTCCAACCGGAGAATTCCATTGTCTTCAGAAGTGCGATGGAACAGAGCTCCCTCTCATGGGAACGCGCATGGTCAGCTCATGGCAGACCTTACTCATTCCCGTCACCTTCGGCCTCACTTCACAGTAGAAGCATCAGACAAGGCTCTACAGACTGTTGACATCTAGTGGAAGCCGTAGGAAGTGCAAACTGACCAATATCCCACTGTATATTCGATAGGCGATGAGTTGAAAACCTACAAACCTCAGATTTCCCACTTCCTGAATGGATTTTTTTCTCAGGTTTTTGCCTGCCATATTTTCTATCTAATACTAATAATAATATGCATATATTAGCAACTGGGACTGAGGAGRAGGCAGTTTACTCTGGGCACCTCTGGGCACCTTTTCATCCAAGCTACTCAATACTGCCRCTGCAGCCATAAGAYGTTTTTAACAGCCTGTGTTTGTAATGGCGGCTCAGTGAAACAACCTGTCCTGGATTGTCAAACTTTAATGAGCAAGCCTTCCTTCAAGACCTGGCCTCTGTAAATTGGTATAGAATCAGCTTGATCCCTTCTGACAAAGACGCTTGGACCTTTTTTGATATTTTCAGTGGTATTGTTAACAAACAAGTTACTCCACATCAAGAATTTCATTTGGCGAAAGGCTGACTGGCTTTCGTTCAGGCAAATGAGAAATAAGCGCACTCAGGCAATCCGGAAGGACAAAGTTAGTTACTTTAAGAAGCAGTTCTCTCTCTGTGGGTCTAACCCCAAGAAGTTCTGGAAAACGGTTATAGACCTGMAGAATAAACCCTCCTCCTCACAGCTGCCCATGTCCCTTAATGGTGATGATGTGGATGTTACTGACAAGGTGCACATGGCTGAGCTCTTTAATCKCCACTTCATTAAGTCAYGATTCCTATTTGACTCAGCCATGCTTCCTTGCCCTTCCAACATTTCCTAATTTCCCACCCCCTCTAARGAGACTAGTCCCGATGCTRCTCCCTCTTCTTCCCTTGCCCCGCTACAAAATGTCTCCCTGCAGGCAGTCACTGTGRCTGAGGTGCTAAATGAGCTCCTTAAACTTGACCCCCAAAACACATCTGGGTCAGATGGTGCCCCTATCATCGCCAAGTCTATCTCTGACCTTTTAAACCTCTCTCCCCTCTCTGTGGAGGTTCCCATTGCTTGGAAGGCAGCCACGGGCTTTCTTTATATAAAGGGGGAGATCAAGCTGATCCTAACTGTTACAGGCCAATTTCTATTTTGCCCTATTTATCAAAAACTTGTCAATAATCAACTGACTGGCTTTCTTGATGTCTATAGTATTCTCTCTGGTATGCAATCTGGTTTCCGCTCAGGTTATGGATGTGTCACTGCAACCTTAAAGGTCTTTAATGATYTGAACATTGCTCTTGATTCTAAGCAATGTTGTGCTGCTATTTTTATTGACTTGGCCAAAGCTTTTGATATTGTAGACCATTCCATTCTTGTGGTCTGGCTAAGGAGTATTGGTATCTTTGAGGGGTCTTTGGCATGGTTTGCTAACTATCTCTCTCAARGAGTGCAGTGTATAATGTCAGGACATCTGCTGTCTCAGCCACTGCCTGTCACCAAGGGTGTACCCCAAGGCTCAATCTTAGGCCCCACGCTCTTCTCAATTTACATCAACAAATAGCTCAGGCAGTAGGAGGCTCTCTCATACATTTATATGCAGAGGATACAGTCCTATAWTCAGCTGCCCCTTCCGGGATTTTGTGTTAGCCTCACTGGTGTAGGGGGGCAGTATTTTCACGTCCGGATGAAAAGCGTGCCCAGAGTGAACTGCCTGCTACTCAGGCCCAGAGGACAGGATATGCATATTATTAGTATATTTGGATAGAAAACACTCTGAAGTTTCTAAAACTGTTTGAATGATGTCTGTGAGTATAACAGTACTCATATGGCAGGCGAAAACCTTTGAAAAATCCAACCAGGAAGTATGAAATCTGAGGTTTGAGGTTTTTCAAGTGAATGCCTATCCAATATACTGTGTCTATGGGGTCAGATTGCACTTCCTAAGGCTTCCACTAGATGTCAACAGTCTTTAGAACATTGTTTCAGGCTTCTACTATGAAGGGGGAGCGAATAAGAGCTGTTTGAACTAGTGGTTTGGTTGAAGGAGACCTTTAGTTTAGTCACTCGCGCGGCCGTGAGCACAATCTCCGTTCCTTTTAATTTCTAAAGACAAAGGAATTGTCCGGTTGAAACATTATTGAAGACTTATGATAAAACATCCTAAAGATTGATTCTATACATCGTTTGACATGTTTCTACAAACTGTAATATAACTTTTTWGACTTTTCGTCTAGACTTTGTGCTCGTGACTTGTGCATTTTGGATTACTGGACTAAACGCGCAAACAAAAAGGAGGTATTTGGACATAAATMATGSACTTTATRGAAGAAAACTAACATTTGTTGTCTAACAAGGAGACCTGGGAGTGCCATCAGATGAAGATCATCAAAGGTAAATGATTATGTTTAACTCTATTTCTGACTTTTGTGACACCTCTKCTTTGTAGGAAAATGGCTGTATGGTTRTCTGTGGCTAGGCGCTGACCTAACATAATCGTAAAGTGTGCTTTCGCCGTAAAGCCTTTTTGAAATCTGACACAGCGGTTGCATTAAGGAGAAGTTTATCTATAAATGTATGTTAAACACTTGTATCTTAGATCAATGTTTATGATGAGTATTTCTGTAATTTGATGTGGCTCTCTGCACTTTCATCGGATGTTTGTTTGAGACAATGCATTTCTGAACATAACGCGCCTATGTAAACTGAGATTTTATATAAATATAAACTTTATCGAACAAAACATACATGTATTGTGTAACATGAAGTCCTATGAGTGCCATCTGATGAAGGTTAGTGATTAATTTAATCGCTATTTCTGACTTCTGTGAGCCCTCTCCTTTGCTGGAAAATGGCTGTATGGTTTTCTGTGACTAGGCACTGACCTAACATAATCGCATGGTGTGCTTTCGCAGTAAAGCCTTTTGAAATCGGATGCTGTGGTTGGATTTACAAGAAGTGTATCTTTAAAATTGTGTATAATACTTGTATGTTTGAGGAATTTTAATTTTGGGATTTCTGTTGTTTTGAATTTGGCGCCCTGCAATTTCACTGGCTGTTGCCGAGGTGGGACGCTACCGTCCAACTTGTACCAGAGAGGTTAAACACTCTACAAAAAAGCTTTCTTAGTGTCCAACAAGTTTTCTCTGCCCTAAACCTTGTTCTGAAAACCTCCAAAACAAAGGTCATGTGGTTTGGTAAGAAGAGTGCCTCTCTCTGTAACGGGGTGCGTACTGGCGGCAGAGAAGTCAGGCGCAGGAGAGCGAAAATTGATTTACAACGGTGTCGTTTAATAAACATAAAAACCACCGTAAACAGAACAATAAATGAATGGGTCAAACAAAACCCGGTATCCACCAGCATAACGTACAAAATCACTACAAGAAACCATTCCGGACAAGGACATGGGGGAAACAGAGGGTTAAATACACAACATGTAATTGATGGAATTGAAACCAGGTGTGAGAGAAGACAAGACAAAACCAATGGAAAATGAAAGGTGGATCGGCGATGACTAGAAGGCCAGTGACGTCGACCCTAAGGGCGAAGTCATGACGGTACCCCCCCCTTGACGCGTGGCTCCAGCATTGTGCCGACCCTAAGGGCGAGGTGCAGGGCGAACTCCTGCAGCATTGAAGGGTCCAACACGTCCTCGACCGGAACCGAGCACCTCTCCTCCGGACCATACCCCTCCCACTCCACGAGATACTGAAGGCCCCTTCGACCTGCGCCTCGAATCCAGTATGGAGCAAACGGAGTACGCCGGGGACCCCCTGATGTCCAGAGGGGGCGGGGGAACCTCCCGCACCTCAGACTCCTGGAGCGGACCAGCCACCACCGGCCTGAGGAGAGACACATGGAAGGAGGGGTTAATATGGTAATCGGGTGGAAGTTGTAACCTATAACAAACCTCGTTCACTCACCTCAGGACTTTAAATGGCCCCACAAACCGCGGACCCAGCTTCCGGCAGGGCAGGCGGAGGGGCAGGTTTCAGGTCGAGAGCCAGACCCGGTCCCCCAGCCAGACCCGGTCCCCCGGTGCGAACACCGGGGCCTCACTGCGGTGGCGATCTGCATTCTCCTTTTGGCGCATCACGGCCTGCTGAAGGTGAACACGGACAGCTTCCCATGTCTCCTCCGCGCGCCTGAACCAGTCGTCCACCGCAGGAACCTCGGTCTGACTGATGTCAAGGCGCCAGAACCGGTTGGTACCCCAGTACGCACTGGAAGGGAGAGAGGTTAGTGGAGGAGTGGCGAAGCGAGTTCTGTGCCATCTCAGCCCAGGGCACAAACGCCGCCCACTCCCCCGGCCGGTCCTGGCAATAGGACTGCAGAAACCTGCCCACATCCTGGTTTACTCTCTCCACCTGGCCATTACTCTCGGGGTGAAACCCTGAAGTAAGGCTGATCGAGACCCCCAGACGTTCCATGAACGCCTTCTAGACCCTAGACGTGAACTGGGGACCTCAATCAAACACTATATCCTCAGGCACCCCGTAGTGCCGGAAGACGTGTGTAAACAAGGCCTCCACAGTCTGTTTGGCCGTAGGGAGACCGGGCAGAGGGAGGAGACGACAGGACTTAGAGAAACGATCCACAACGACCAGGATCGCGGTGTTACCCTGTGAGAGAGGAAGATTGGTCAGAAAATCCACCGACAGATGCGACCAAGGCTGTTGTGGAACGGGTAAGGTGTGTAGCTTACCTCTGGGCAGGTGCCTAGGAGCCTTACACTGGGTGCACACCTAGCAGGAGGAAACATAAACCCTCACGTCCTTAGCCAAGGTAGGCCACCAGTACCTCCCGCTCAAACAGCGCACTGTCTTACCAATCCCAGGATGACCAGAGGAGGGTGACGTGTGGTTCCAATAGATCAACCGGTCACGAACAGCAGACGGGACAGTACAGACGCCCAGCAGGACAATTGACGGGAGTGGGCTCTGCATGTATCGTCTGCTCAATGTCCGTGTCCAGCTCCCACACGACCAGCACCACCAGGCAGGAGGCGGGGAGCATGGGAGTGGGATCCATGGGCCACTCCTCTGTGTCATACAGCCGAGACAATGCGTGTGCCTTCACGTTCTGGGAGCCTGGTCTGTAGGAAAGGGTAAAAACAAAACGGATGAAAAACATGGCCCACCTTGCCTGGCGAGGGTTCAGTCTCCTCGCCGCCTGGATGTACTCCAGATTACGGTGGTCAGTCCAGATGAGAAAAGGGTGTCTAGCCCCCTCAAACCAATGTCTCCTCGCCTTCAAGGCCTTGACGACAGCCAACAGCTTCCGGTCCCCCTTGTCATAGTTTCGCTCCGCCGGACTGAGCTTCTTCGAGAAGAAGGCAAAGGGGCGGAGCTTCGGTGACGTACCCGAGCGCTGAGAGAGCACAGCTCCTATCCCAGCCTCGGACGCGTCCACCTCCACTATGAACGCCAAAGAGGCATCCGGAAGGGCCAGCACAGGAGCCGAGGTAAACAGAGCCCTCAGGTGACTAAAAGCCCTGTCCGCCTCAGCTGACCACTGCAAGCGTACCGGGCCCCCCTTCAGCAGTGAGGTAATAGGAGCCGCTACCTGACCAAAACCCCGGATAAACCTCCAGTAGTAGTTGGCAAACCCTAAGAACCGCTGCACCTCCTTTACCGTGGTGGGAGTCGGCCAATTACGCACGGCTGAAATACGGTCACTCTCCATCTCCACCCCTGAGGTGGAAATGCGATCCCCTAGGAAGGAGACGGACTGCTGGAAGAACAGGCATTTCTCAGCCTTGACGTACAGGTCATGCTCCAACAGGCGACCAAACACCTGCACACCAGGGACACATGCTCGGCGAGTGTAGCGGAGTATATCAGAATTTCATCAATATACACCACTACACCCTGCCCGTGCAGGTCCCTGAATATCTTGTCTACAAAGGCTTGGAAGACTGATGGTGCATTCATCAACCCGTACGGCATGACGAGGTACTCATAGTGCCCTGAGGTGGTACTGAAATCCGTCTTCCACTCGTCTGCCTCCCGGATTACCACCAGGTTGTAAGCGCTCCTGAGATCTACTTTGGTGAAGAAGCGCGCCCCGTGCATTGACTCAATCGCTGTGGCTATGAGCGGTAGCGCGTAACTATACCTCACAGTGATTTGGTTCAGACCCCGATACTTAATACACGGGCGCAGACCTCCCTCCTTCTTCTTCACAAAAAATAAATGAGGAGGCGGGTGAAGTGGAGGACCGAATGTACCCCTGACGCAGGGATTCGGAGACATATGTTTCCATAGCCTCCGTCTCCGCCTGTGAGAGGGGATACACGTGATTCCTGGGAAGTGCAGCGTCTACCAGGAGATTTATCGCACAATCGCCCCGTCGATGGGGTGGTAATTGAGTTGCCTTCTCTTTGGAGATGGCGAGAGCCAAATCGGCATATTCAGGGGGAATGCGTACGGTGGAGACCTGGTCTGGACTCTCCACCGTAGTAGCACCAACGGAAACCCCTAAACACTTCCCCGTGGATTCTTGCGACCACCCCTTGAGAGCCCTCTGTGGCCAAGAAACAGTGGGGTTATGACAGCTAACCAGGGTAGGCTTAGCACCACGGGAAATGCAGGAGAGTCAATAAGGAAGAGACTAATTCTCTCCTTGTGACCCCCCTGCGTCACCATGCCGTGAGGAGCGGTGACCTCCCTAATCAACCCTGACCCTAATGGTCGACTATCTAAGGCGTGAACGGGGAAGGGCACAGCCACGGGAACAATGGGGATCCCTAAACTATGGGCGAACGCTCTATCAATAGAATTCCCAGCCGCGCCTGAATCTACGAGTGCCTTATGCTGGGAATGCGGGGAAAACTCAGGTAAAATGACACACAAACATATGTGCAACAGAGGGCTCTGGGTGAGAATGGTGCCGGCTCACCTGAGGTGACGCCAGAGCGCCCTGCCTGCTGCCTCTATACCTAAAGGAACCAACCCGGCACCGACCGGCAGTGTGACCTCTGCGGCCACTCACCCTTGCACGAGCTGGAACCCCCTCCGGTCTCCCTGCGCACCCCCCCTCCCAGCTCCATGGGTATCGGAGAGGGGGTGCGTGGGGATGGAACCAACAGACCCCGATCTGAACGTCCGCGGGTAGCCAGCAGGTTGTCCAGCTGGATGGACAGGGCCACCAGCTGGTCGAACGTGAGGGTGGTGTCTCTGCAGGCCAACTCCTGATGGACATCCTCGCGCAGACTGCAGCGATAATGGTCGATCAGGGCACTGTCGTTCCATCCCGCGCCGGCAGCCAGGCTCCGAAACTCCAAGGCGAACTCCTGTGCGCTCCTCGTCCCCTGTCTCAGACGGAAGAGGCTCTCACCCGCCGCTTTACCCTCGGGCGGGTGGTCGAAGACTGCCCGGAAGCGACGGGTGAACTCCTCAAATTGGTCCAATGCCACATCTCCCTCTCTCCACACAGTGTTGGCCCACTCCAGGGCTTTCCCGGTGAGGCATGACACGAGGGCGGACACCCTCTCACAGCCCGAAGGAGCCGGGTGGTTGGTTGCCAGGTACAAGTCCAGTTGTAATATGAGCCCCTGGCAGTTCGCAGTCGTACCATCGTTTTCCTGGGGCAGGGAGAGGCGAATCCCACTGGGACCAGGAGAAGGAGGAGTGCTTAGTGGAGACCCCGGGATGTGCTGGTGGAGGCGATGGGAGAACTACCTGTCTCTCCCAGCAGTCCATTGTCTGGACAACGCGGTCCATGGCAGTGCCAAGATGGTGGAGCATTGCTGAGTGCTCCTCCACTCCTATACCCGGGGTACCTGCTCTTGCTGACTCCATAGGTTCGGTCCAGAATTCTGTAACGGGGTGCGTACTGGCGGCAGAGAAGTCAGGCGCAGGAGAGCGAAAACTGATTTACAACGGTGTCGTTTAATAAACATAAAAACCACCGTAAACAGAACAATAAATGAATGGGTCAAACAAAACCCGGTATCCACCAGCATAACGTACACAAGCACTACAAGAAAACAATTCTGGACAAGGACATGGGGGGAACAGAGGGTTAAATACACAACATGTAATGATGGAATTGAAACCAGGTGAGAGGGAAGACAAGACAAAACCAATGGAAAATGAAAGGTGGATCGGCGATGGCTAGATCGGCGATGGCAGGTGACGTCGACCACCGAACGCCGCCTGAACTAGGAGAGGGACCGACTTCGGCGGAAGTCGTGACACTCTCTCCACCGGTGTGATTACTACCTCTGAGGGTTTAGAGCTTGAGGTAGTCACCTCATACAAGTACTAAGGAGTATGGCTAGACGGTACACTGTCCTTCTCTCAGCACATATCAAAGCTGCAGGCTAAAGTTAAGTCTAGACTTGGTTTCCTCTATCGTAATCAGTCCTCTTTCACCACAGCTGCCAAACTATTCCTGATTCAGATGACCATCCTACCCATGCTAGATTACGGAGACATAATTTATAGATCAGCAGGTATGGGTGCTCTCGAGCGACTAGATGATCTTTACCATTCGGCCATCAGATTTGCCATGCTCTGTGTAGGACACATCACTGCACTCTATACTCCCCTGTAAACTGGTCATCTCTGTATACCTGTCGCAAGACCGACTGGTTGATGCTTATTTATAAAACTCTCTTAGACCTCACTCTCTCCTCTCTGAGATATCTACTGCAACCCTCATCCTCCACATGCAACATCCATTCTGCCAGTCACATTCTGTTAAAGGACCCCAAACCGCACWCATCCCTGMGTCGCTTGTCTTTTCTGTTCGCTGCAGCTAGCGACTGGAACGAGCTGCAACAAACACTCAAACTGGACAGTTTTATCTCAATTTCTTCATTCAAAGACTCAATCATGGACACTCTTACTGACAGTTGTGGCTGCTTCACGTGATGTTTTGTTGTCTCTACCCTCTTGCCCTTTGTGCTGTTGTCTGTGCCCAATCATGATTGTACAATGTTTTGTGCTGCTACCATGTTGTGCTGTTGCCATGTTATGTTGCTACCATGCTGTTGTCATGTTGTGTTGCTACCATGCTGTGTTGTCATATGTTGCTGCCATGCTATGTTGTTGTCTTAGGTCTCTCTTCATGTAGTGTTGTGGTGTCTCTCTTGTCGTGATGTGTGTTTTGTCCTATATTTTTATTTTATTTATCTTATTTTTAATCCCAGCCCCCATCAATGCAGGAGTCTTTTCGCCTTTTGGTAGGCCGTCATTGTAAATGTTCTTAACTGACTTTCCTAGTTAAATAAAGTAAAYAAAWWAAATAATAATAAAACAAGGTGTTACACATTTCTTTGTTTACATATTTTTTTTCCTTCAAAACAGTATATTTTTTTACAAGTCCAGCCTCTGTGATGGGTGTTTGTTATGGACAGGGCAGGGTCTCAGAACAACATTCTGAGMCTGTGGTGGAGGCATCTCAACTGCTTCAGCAGCTGTGCTCTGAGGCACATTTATTGTCCAGCTCAATGTCCAGCTCAATGTCCATATCAATGTCATCAACATCATAGTCCCAAGATCCTCCTACATAAAGAGAACCATCTTCCTGTGCAAGTGCTTCACCTTGTCTCCTTGGCTTGATGTTCAACATCTGATTCACATGTCTTTTCACACAGTTACCCTCAACATTAACCATGTATGTGACAGGATCCAGAACCTTAGTTATCACACCATTCAACCATTTTTCTCCTCCCCCTGTACTTCTTTACCAAGACCTCTTGATCAACAGAGAAGGATCTGACCTTCTGTGGTTTGTCACTGTTGACTTGTGACCCCTCAGTCTGTTCCCTCGGTGAGAACTGTGGTTTGACCAGGGACAGTCGTGTKCGAACCGGTCTCTTTAAAAACAGCTCTGCTGGCTTTTTGTGTGTACTAGTATGTGGTGTGTTGCGGTAGCCATATAAGAAGTTAGCAACACAATGCTGTAACGTCATACCACCTACTGTTTTGTTCATAGCTAGCAACTTCTGAAGATTTAGTATTAGCTTTTCAGCTAACCCATTTGAAGCTGAGTGACATGCAGGTGACGTGGTATGCTTGAAACCGTTCAATTTTAACCTCTACAGGATCAGTGGGTCCCCGCGGGACGGTTGAGCTAACATAGGCTAATGTGATTAGCATGAGTTTGTAAGTAACAAGAACATTTCCCAGGACATAGACATATCTGAAATTGGCAGAAAGGTTAAATTCTTGTTAATCTAACTGCACTGTCCAATTTACAGTAGCTATTACAGTGAAAMAATACCATGCTATTGTTTGAGGAGAGTACAGTCATGAACTTGTATTAAATGTATTAATAAACCAATTAGGCACATTTGGGCAGTTTTGATACAACATTTTGCACATACGCTGCTACCATCTAGTGGCCAAAATCTAAATTGCGCCTGGGTTGGCATAATACACTATCGCCTTTCTCTTTCATTTTAAAGATGGTACACAAAAAAACAAAAAGATACTATGTTTTTTTCTTTGTATTATCTTTTACCAGATCTAATGTGTTATATTCTCCTACATTAATTTAACATTTCCACAAACTTCAAAGTGTTTCCTTTCAAAAGGAAGCAAACAYATTTCTGAGTACCTCAACAGTTTTAGCTGAAGTAGATAAATACTGAACCAAATATTTGGTTGTGGTCTTCTGCAAAATCTAAGTGAATTCTGCCATAATCGACATGCGCATCTTAACTATACCCCAATGACTCTCATGTACTGTAGTTCTGCCATTAGTCTGCTTTGCAGGCTTTGTGTATTCACCACCTGTAACCCCAAAGAATACAGGCATCCTGAATGGTAAATTCAAACTTTCTTTTGACATAAAGTTGAATGACTTCGTCTGGTACATGGTTTGGCTAACCTGACAWTACATACTSCTTAACCATTTTCAATACAGGATCTTTCAAGTGCTATATCTTTAGCAGTGATTGGCAAGTCATCTATAAATGACACTCTACACACTGGATTTGGTGTAGGAGTTCAGTGGTGCTTGTAGGAATGGGAGCCTTCTCAATAGCTTCAGTTTTCTGTTTCATGGGGTGTATCCAATCTGCATCTATCACATGACCTAGATAGGCTACACTGTTCTGGAAGAAAGAACATTTTTCTCTTTTAACCTTCAGATTGCAGACTTTCAGTCTTTTTAGCACTTCTTCAAGATTTCTCATTTGCTCTTCTGTGTCACGCCCTGTGATAAGTATATCATCAAGATAGCAGATTACCCCATATATACCTTGTAGGATCTGATCCATCATTTTCTGAAAGATAACTGGAAAATAGCTGGAGCACAGGCAACACCATAAGGAAGCCTGTTGAATTTAAACAACCCCCTAGCAATGTGCATGGTGAGCTCTCCTCTAGTTGTACTGTCTGGGTTGCCTGTGACAAATCCAGCTTTGMSAACTTCTCACCCCTTGTCAGCTTTGTGAACAAGTCCTGCATTTTTGGTAACGGATACTGATCTACTTCCAGCCACGGATTGATAGTTACCTTGTATTCTCCACATATTCTTACGGTATTGTCTGTTTTCAGGAACACACAATTGGAGCAGCCCATTCACTGTAGTTAGCTGGAGTAAGGACCCCTTCTGACACCAACTTGACTAGCTGTTTTTCCAACAGCTTCTTTAAGTGCATACGGCACTGGGCGAGGCTTGCAGAACTTAGGTACCGCCCCCTTAGTTACATGTATCTTGGCTGTGATACCTTTTAGCGTTGCCAGCTGTGGCTGAAACACAGAGGCATAATTTTCACATAAACCCTCTACTGTCTTTACAGCTGTTACTCTGTGTACACGTGACCATCTTACCTTCAACTGACTGATCCAGTCTCTACCCAGCAGGGCAAGACCATTTACCTTGACCACCAGCAGGTCTAAAGTTTTAGCGCTCCCATTACACTTGACATTGACTAAGATTTTMCCTTTTAGAACTAGTGACTCATTACTGTATATTTTTAACACACTGTTTGCAGGGCTCAATTTCGCCTTTTTGAACCTGTGGTTMWKKAKCRRRRMYWWWRKKKYYAAKRMSRMSKKCRMMWWRKYSRTRCKWTTTMYYMMMRKKKWRCRRRACCCTTACATACACATAGTATGGTTTAGTAATCTCTTTACCTGTATCTAATGCAAACAGTTCAGTTCCCTTTACGTTACCCAACTCATAGTCAGTGGTTAAACGGTTGATGTCCCTTCATCAGATGTCTGGCTCTCATGTGAGATGTAATGGTCATCACTCTGGGGCTTGAGTGTGACGCAACGCTCCTCTCTGTTGCAATGACGTTCTTGTCCTCTCTCTCACTGGTGTGCGTTACCCTGGTGCTGATCGTCGTTGCTCCTCTCGTCTTCCTGCAGTCCCAGTAAGGAGGCATCTCCCTCAGTAGCATCCAGGTCCTCGTTCCATTACACTTGCATCATGTCATTCTTTCCCACTCGAAGCGAGCGGCATGCCCTGGCTATGCGTCCATTCTTCTTGCACTCCCGACAGTCAAAATGTTTCCCTTTTCCCGCGCAACGGTAACATTGTTTACCTGGTGCCTCCGTTTTCTTGGCAACGCTATTCTTCTCGACTGCATTTGCTTTAAAACMATTTTGTGAAAACTGCTGTGCACTTTTCTTTGTTTTACTTCAAAAGAAATCCCATATCCACAGCAAGTGCTAATGTTAAGTCTTTTGTGTGAGCTACGTTCAGTAACCTGTCTCTCAGCTTTGCACTTTTAATACTGCAAACAAATCTATCACTTAATGACTCTTCAACAAACTGGCCTAATTTACATGTGGCTGATAGTTTTCTTAAACTAGCCAAGTACTCCCTAATCGACTCTCCCTCGAGTTGACTCCTTGCATGAAATGTGCATCTTTCAGCAATAAAATGTGTCCTCGGTACGAAGTGACTTTTCAACAGCGTTACCAACTCGGTCAACGTTTTTTCACTTGGTTTCGGTGGCGCACATAAGTCCATTAACAAATTGTGTGTCTTTCTGCCAACAATCGTCAGAAAAATGGCTTTTGACTTCTCATCCTCGTACTTGAGCCCATTAGCTTCAAAATACTGTTCCAACCTTTCCAAATAGGCTTAGAAACTTTCCTCACTTTCCTCAAAGTGAAAATCCTCAGCCTTGCCGAACGCCGTCATCTGTGCTAGCTTTTCTACACAGACTGTCTCGACGGAGCAAGCACTTTCTTGCTCGCTCTGTTCCCCTTCAGACATAAACCTTGTCGCCAATCTGTTGCATCCGCGGTGAAAGGAAGTGGGTTCTTTTTAGTTATTGCAAAGAGACACTCGACAGTATGAAGCATTAACATCACAAAGACGGTTTATTTCCAACATTATAGCGGATACAACATAGCCGGTTCCAAGCTGAGTCCATCTGCACCCTCTCAAAGGTAGCACACTTGAATACCCTGGGCAACAACCAATGAGGGCCTGCCAATTAAGCTATGCACATCCAATCAGATAGATATTTCCAATATCACGCACTGAACATGTGCATATCATTTAAACCAGGTGTACTGCTTATCTCTCAAACACTACAGTTTTCACATCTCCTGTCCTCAACTCTAAAATCAGGATGTACTGTAGGTTTTCTACCAGCCATCTCTTCCCAGCCTCAGCCCCATCCAGCCCTGCAGATCCCCAGGTCTCCAGACACGGCTGGCCATGTCCCGTCTGATGCCTGATGCCCAGCGCTGTCAACTCTCACATCAACCAGACCTCTATACACACACAAGGAATGCCTCTAATCCAAATCCAAATAAACCCCATTAGATAAGATGGTTTAACTGAACACCCCAGCAATGAACCAAGAGGGGCTAACGACTTTGAGATCAACCATCTCGGTGTCGCGTTGTGTCTCTCTGGAGGAGGAGGAAAGGGAGGAGGGAGAAYAGTACGAAGAAAGATGCTAAAGAAGGATGTCAATATAATTTKTCTTTGACCATGTTTAAAGCAGAGTGCTAGTCAGTTGGAGGAGGTGAGCCCAGGATCAAGGTGACGGAGAGAATGAGAAAAAAGACTGGTACACCAGATGAATACATCCCAAGAGTGACAACATGCAGCCATCATATTCTTT
>NW_019943741.1:78313-83889 GCF_002910315.2 Salvelinus sp. IW2-2015 | reverse complement strand
AAAAAAATCACTCACTTAGTTGTGATTCAGCAGTTGAAGGAGCTCCAGACAGACCTTACTGTGGCTTTCTGCTGCTCTGCCTGTCTGTCCTCCTGTTCTTTATGCATTAATCAGCCCACTCAGTGACAGCTCATGCTAATCCCCCCCGAAGAAAGCAATTAGGCTACAGAACTAACCTAACACTGGGACCAAGAGAGGAGGTAAGGGGGTGGAGAGAGGGGGATGAGGATTGAGGGAGAAGATGAGGAGAGAGAGAGAGAGAGAGAGAAGAGGAGAGAGGAGAGAGAGACGAGAGGAGAGAGAGAGAGGAGAGAGAGAGAGAGAGAGATAGAGAGAGAGAGAGAGAGAGAGAAAGAGAGAAGAGAGAGAGATAAAGGAAAAAGATATGAGTGGGATGCCTGGCTCCTGCTGATTTTTTTTCATCCAATTATAGCTCATCACAATCATTTCATCGAATTTGTCATAAAATAATATCTGGGCCTTGCATAATTACAGCGGAATAGTTGACTGATGGTTACTCTGAGATTTGAGTGTAGAGGAGGATGAAAGATCAGGAGGGAAGGAGAGAAGAGAGAGAGAGAAGAGGAGAGAGGAGAGAGAGGAGAGAGAGAGAGAAGAGAGAGAGAGAGAAGAGAGAAGAGAGAAGAGAGAGAGAGAGAGAGAGAGAGAGAGAGAGAGAGAGAGAGAGAGAGAGAGAGAGAGAGAGAGAGAGAGAGAGAGAGAGAGACTTTTGACTTTTTGTCTTTCTTTATTGAAACATCTCATTTCATTTAAAACTCACCCCCCCCTTAAAATAAAAAAAACCAAAAATATAATCCTGTACTGCATACATGTACATACTCACTTTCCATCTACCACATGATACAAACACCATCACCATAACACAAAAACAATACCCTCTCCTACAACCGTATATCCAAAACATCTTCCCAGCAATACAGACAGCTCCCCCACACACCATATCTCCTCAAACATCTCCACACATTTGATCAGTTTATAGAACTCAAACTCAACCCTAAGTGCGCGCAGAGACCATTCCCATTAAACAGTAGTAAAGGGTCTGTTATCCCCACCTTTGACCCTGTTTCTCCTTGTTAGCCAAATAGCTAATTTGCCTGAGCAAACCAGAAAATTCAACAAAACACATTTTCTTTCTCCTTACTCGAATACCTGTATCCCATTATAAACATCCCAACAGCAAAGAAACCACCCCCAACCGTCACACAGACATTGCAACAGAGACATTAAAGGCATTAACCTGGTGCACACAGAAAACACATGAATCACAGTTCTTTCATTTGACAGAAAGGACACCCCTGCCCAATTCCCGGATCAACCGTGCCAACCAGCCTGTTATGGCCGGCTCCATGAAGAACCCTCCACTGGAGGTCCCCTGACCTCTTTGTACTGGGGTTTGTAAGCGCCCTCCATCTAAAACCCACCATACTCTCCGCCCACATACCCCCTGCCACTGATGTGCCTTCACTCCTGTTAGGCTTCTAATGTTCCTAACCTTAACGCAGAGGTTGTAGAGGGCTTTACCTCCCACCCCCTCAAACTCCCCCAGCTCGGAGTATTAAAATCTAACAATCCTCCAACCCTTGCCAGCTCCCAGTCTCTGCCGTCACCTGCAGTGGCGAAACATGTGGCCCCTCTCCCTTTGGCCTCTCAAAACACCCTTACCGCTCAGACAGTGCCTTCTGGACCTCCTCCAGGAATCTCTCCAGGCAGCCTAAAGAGACGTTATTCCTGTTTGTTGCGCAGACCTCCGGGTTTCCACCCCTCCCTCCCAGCAGTCTCAGGTCACCCTAGCCTTGTGTAAACCCCCTGCCATCAGTGCCTCTGCAGGGGTGGCCGACTGAACGACTCTCAAGAGATGCTGGGTTTGGAAAATAGCTCCTCCCACACCCACTGCCCAGGCTCCCACACCCCTTCTCGTGTATGGCCTTAGCAGCTGCCAGGCCCCTCAGCACCGCAGAGTAAAACTCTGAGAGACCTGCTGTACTCAGGCCTCTCCAGCTTCATGGAGGAACAGCTGCCGGTCCAACCCTAATCCGCCACTCTCCCTCAGCAGCGCGCATGCTGTTCCCTCCAGCCAACATCAGTATGGTACAGCAGTCTCTGCACCGCCTTTAGCCGGAAAGCAGCCATCCTGCTCTCCAGTTCCACCAGGCTCCTGTCCTCCTCGTGACGTCATGTACAACCACTGCTGCCTTCAGCCAGTGATGGCCCGACCAAAGAAGTCCACCAGCGTGCGTTGCAGGTCTGCAAGCAGACCGGCGGGGGTTGAGGACAGCCAGTTATGCCAAGGAAGATGCCACCAGGTTGTTGATTTATCAGCACCCTCCTCTATATGACACTTGGGACAGGAGCCACCTCCACCGGCCAGTCTTGACACCACTGCCTGTACAGCCCCTCCCAGTTTCTGCTGACCCACCTCTCGAGCCCAGGTACACCCCAACACTTTAAGCCCTTCACAACCCCTGCAAACCCCCTGGAAGCAGAGGAGGAGCCCCTATCCCCCATGCCCCACATAACAGAGCTTTGCTCTCTTCCCCAGTTTTACCTTAGCTGAGAAGCTGCCTCGTACACCTTCAGACTGTCTCTAGCTCCTGCATATCTTGCCCATCCCTGACCATCACAAAACATCATCTGCATATGCTGAGACTGCTATCCTGTCACCACCTCCATGGGCTGTCCAGCACACTCCCCGCAGTCTCCTGCGTACAGTCCTAAAAAAGGCTCACATGGCTAGTGTGTACAGCTGCCCAGATAGAGGGCATCCTTGTCTAATGCCCCGTCTCACCCAGACAGGCCTACTGAGCGCCCCTCCCACCTTAACCATACATGCGCCCCAGCAACAACAGCTTCACACAGTTCACAAAGCTCTTCCCCAAACCCAAACACAGACATCACATTAAACAGATACTCATGATCCACTCTATCAAAGCCTTCTCTTGATCTAAAGGACCAGTCCAAAGTTCACATTAGAACCTCTCGACAATCCAACATGTCCCTATCAAAGACAAATTGTCCGTGATTGAGCGTCCGCGTACACAATATGTCTGGTCCTTGTGTATTATAGAGTCCAGATGGACTTCAGTCTGTTAGAAGAGACCTTGGCAAAAATCTCTGTAGTCCGCACAGAGTAATTGCCACACAGGCCTCCAGTTTCTTAAGTTCACACAAGTCCCCTTTTTTGGGCAGGAAGAGTCAAGAGCGTTAAAAATGTTTCTACCTTACTGCCTTACTCTGAATGATATGCATATGTAAAATWGTGAATAGCGCAGAAGCATTGAAAATAGTTTGGCATTGAAATCCACCTTACATTCTCCCTTGAACTATTCTCACTTTTACCTATATCGTCATAATGTTTCCTTCGTGTTCACATCGTGAAATCCTTGGCCAGTAGTCCGCTTTCAATGCCTATTGCATTGTACAAAAGATCAAACTCATGGATGTGGATGTGTGAGACGCCTATAGAGTTAGGTTAGGCGCTCAGTTGGATGGAGTTGATAAACAACACAGTAATGGCTAGAAGGGATCCACCTTTCGTCAATTTTTTTTAACACTAACCCTAACCCTTTTCCTAACCTTAACCTAATTCTCCTAACCTGCTACGTTTATTCTCCTAACCTGATGCGTAAGAACTCCTAACCTGCTACGAAAACTCAAAATATGACATTCATTTAACAAAATCTGGATCCCTTCTAGCCATGACCAACAACACCTCTGGAAGTTCCATTACTTTTCAAATCCCCCTGCAAACACAACGTGCTGTCATACTGGTTCCCAGCCCAGTTTCCACTGTTCCCAGTTGAGCCGATCTATCCCTGGGCTGTCTTCCAACCAGTCTTAACCAGGATAGTCAGACCAGTGAGGATTGCTATCACTGTCCCTATTCAACACTGCATCAATCACACCAGTCTCAGCAGCACCACAGTCAATTGATTCACTAATCGAATATCATTATTACCCAGCAATTATGTTAAACTATGACTCTAGGTAGCATCCGCAATTAACATCTGTGTGAACTTGAATTTTCTTTAAAGGTAGATGCAGTACTTTAAACAGAGGGATAATGAGAGGTTTTGTGTGTGTGTGTGTGTGTGTCATGCTCACATAGGCATAAAAACAATTCAAAATAATAATAGATTTTCGACCCCTCCGATTATTCATTTGGCTGTCGTAACGGGGATCTCCATGGTGATTGCCGTGGAGATGGCTGTGGTGACGATAAGCCCACCTGTCTAGCTGTGTTGCTATGTGTAGACCTGCTGGCGCTGGCTCAGCAGTTGGCCTAACCCATGGATAAACCACGGTGTGTCGCTAATTGCTTTTGATTCCAACACCTAAGTCTACATGCTTTTATAATTGGCTGTTCAAACAGATAGGGAGACAAGGGACTACTGTATGCAGAAGTCAGCGAAAAAGGCAACACAGATCTCCCCATAGAAATGGAATAAGAATACCGCTATTGTAAATGTATGTCATGTATTGTAATGCAATGTAAACATACACTGAGTATAAYAAAAACATTAGGAACACCTTCCTAATATTGAGTTGCACCCCCRTTTGCCCTCAGAACAGCCTCAATTCCTCGGGGCYTGGACTCTACAAGGTGTCYGAAGTATTCCACAGGGATGCTGGCCCATGTTGAGTCCAATGCTTCCCACAGTTTTGTCAAGTTGGCTGGATGTCCTAAGGGTGGTGGACCATTCTTGATAAACACGGGAAACTGTTGAGCGTGAAAAATGCAGCAGCGTTGCAGTTCTTGACACATTCAAACCAGTGTGCCCTGGCACCTACTACCATACCCCGTTCAAAGGCACTTAAAAGCTCTTAAGGATCTGACCCTTTTTTCGTCTAAAATGACATACACAAATCTAACTGCCTGTAGCTCAGGACCTYAAGCAAGGATATGCATATTCTTGGTATCATTTGAAAGGAAACACTTTGACGTTTGTGGAAATGTGAAATTGATGTAGGAGAATAAAACACATTAGATCTGGTAAAACATAATACAAAGAAGAAGAAAAAATGTCCCCCTAATCTTTGGAATGCAAGAGAAAGACCACACTGTATTCTCCAGTTTAAGGTGCAATTTAGCAGTGTATGTGCAACGTTTTAGCTGATCAATGAACCATTGCATCTCTATTCAAAATGTTGTATCAACTCTGCCCAAATGTGCCTAATTGGTTTATTAATACATTTTCAAGTTCATAACTGTGCACTCTCCACAAACAATAGCATGGTATTCATTCACTGTAATAGCTACTCTAAATTGGACAGTGCAGTTAGATTCACAAGAATGTAAGCTTTCTGCCATATCAGACATGTCTATGTCCTGGGAAATGTTCTTGTGCTAATCACCTCATGCTAATCACATTAGTGCACGTTAGCTCAACCGTCCCACAGGGGGGCATCGATCCTGTAGAGGTTCTTTTGTCTTGCCATTCACCTCTGAATGGCATACATACACAATCCATGTCTCAATTGTCTCAAGCTTAAAAATCCTTCTTTAACCTGCCTCCCCCTTCATCTACACTGACTGAAGTGGATTAACAAGTGACTCA
>NW_019943741.1:73326-76027 GCF_002910315.2 Salvelinus sp. IW2-2015 | reverse complement strand
GGTGGGGTGGGATGGGGTGGGGTGGAGTGTTGCGTGCGTGCGTGCGTGCGTGCGTGCGTGCGTGCGTGTGTTTGGTGGTGTGTTCTTTACTTGTTGATCAAACTGTTGTTTAAAACAAGCACACAAACGACACTTTGATGTGGTGGAGTTGATTGAGAGCCAGTGGGTCTTAAAACACGCCTCTGGTTGAGAGTAACACTTATAGCACAGACATTACCTCCTAGGAACGGAAACTACTGGTGCGTCGTCTATAGGCCACAATCCACTGAAGAAGAATACATCCATATCATTAGGAGAGAGAGAGAGAGAGAGAGAGAAGAGAGAGAGAGAGAGAGAGAAGAGAGGAGAAGAGAGAGAGAGAGAGAGAACTTTTTGACTTTTTGTCTTTCTTTATTGAAACATTCTCATTGTTCATGTAAGCACTCTACCCCCCCTAAAAATAAAAGAAAACCAAAAAATGATATCCGACTGGCATACATGTTAACGCAGTGAGGGCTCAACCTGTCTATTCTACCGAAATGATACAAACGCAACAATCCACCATAACACAAAAACAATACCCTCTCCTCAACCGCATATATTCCAAAAACATCTTCCCCCAGCAATGGACAGGACAGGCCCCCGCCAACACAGCTCATATGCTCCTCAGAAACATTCCACACATGTTGATCGAGTTTATAGAAGCTCAAAGCATCAACCCTAAGGCGCCGCAGCGAGAGCCATACCAGGTTAAGACAATAGTAAGAGGGTTCTGTTATCGCCCCACTTTGATCTGTTTCTCCTTGTTAGCCACCCATAGCTTAATTTTGAGCCTGGAGCAAAGAAGAAATTCCACCAAAACACATTTTTCTTTCTCCTTACTCGAATACCTGTATCCGCCGATTATAAACATCCGCAACAGCAGACAACCACCCAACCTCTCAACCACATTTATTTATCATTGTCTCAGGCAGAGGACTCATTTAATTGCGCATTAACCTGGTTGCACACAGAAAAGCACATGAAGTCACAGTGTTCATGCAGGTTTGGACAGAGAAGGACACCCCTGCCCAATTCCCGGATCAACACGTGTGCTCAACCAGGCTGTTAAGTAGGCGCAGGCTCCATGAAGAACCCTCACTGGAGGGTCCTGACCTCTTTGGGACTGGGGGTTTGTGAGAGCGCGCGGCGTCCATCTAGAAGCCACCTAATACTCTCCGCCACAAGTACCCGCGTGCCACTGGATGTGCTTGCACTCCTGGTTAGACTTCGTAATGGTTCCTAAGGCCTTAACCCAGAGGTTGTAGAGGAGCTTTACCCTCCACCGCCCTCAAATTCCCCCCAGGGCTCGGAGTGTTAAGAATACTAACAAGTCGTCCAGACGCCCCTTGCAGTCTCCAGTCTCTGCCGTCACGCTGCTAGTGGGCGGAAAGATTGGGTGGCCGCCCTCCCTTTGGCTCGTCGAAACACCGCCCTTACCGCTCAGACAGTGGCCTCCTTGTATCCTGCTCTCCAGGAATTCGTCTCAACAGTCTAAGAGACGTTATTGCCTGTTTTGTTGGCGGGCCAAGACGCTGCCAGGGTTTTCCACGCCTCCTCTCAGCAGTCTCGAGGTCACCTAGCTTCGTAAACCGCCTCTGTCGTCATCCACACCACACACACACACCACACACCACACACACACCACACACACACCACACACACACACTAATCCTTTCCCTGCTCAGCATGCAGAATAAGGGCTTTCTACACCTGCTTTCCCTTACTCCCTAATCTAGCTACTGTGACCCCCCATAGGACTGAAATCCCCTGGCCCACACACACACACACATAGCATACACACACACATAAACCACACACACACACGCATAGCAGACACACGCACCAAATCCCCCTGTAGCTACTCTACACTCCTCCCCAACTCTCCGTCCCATCTCCCCAGTGGTAGATGAAAAGATTCCATCTCACTTCCCATAGATAGACAATCTGGYGTGATTCTCAAATGGCACCCTATTCACTTCCTAGTGCACTATTTTTAGCCTGAGCCCTGGTCAAAAGTAGTGCACTATAGGCTATGGGGAACAGGGCACATATTTTGGGACTCAGCCCTGCATTGTGATTAATCCACTGGTCTCTATGCAGCGTATGGAGCGTCGGAGGCAATCTTAAATAAGAGATGAGGACGTTGATCAAGGCTCTGAGATGGAGAGAGACTACTGTACCAACGCAGCTGGCTTATTGTCCCAGACACACACAGCACTGATACGTCCTCACACAACCCCAGGCCCAAAACCAACACAGCAGAACAGAATGAATGATCATGCAGAAGAGTAACTTCAAGGGAATCTTCAGGATGTGCTGGGGAGCTTGAATGATACCAAAGCTGCACCAATGAAATGCAGTGTAGAAACTGTCCTAGGTACCTACCAATTATCAACTGATTCAGTCCTTAGGATAAGTGTTAGAGGTGAAGCAGAGTCCAAGCTGAGTTGATTGCAGTTCAGATAACTGCATGATACCTGTCATTTCCATGACCTGCCTATTCCTATAGTAAGAGAACCCACAGTACACACACACTCTCTCCCTATCTCCTTCCACACACTCTCTCCCTATCTCCTTACATACACTCTCTTCCTATCTCCTTCCACACACTCTCTTCCTATCTCCTTCCACACACTCTCTTCCTATCTCCTTCCACACACTCTCTCCCTATCTCCTTCCA
>NW_019943741.1:68937-70975 GCF_002910315.2 Salvelinus sp. IW2-2015 | reverse complement strand
TTACATCCTGAATACAACATTTATTAAATTGCTTTTTTTTCTCACCCATCTACACACGGTACCCCATGATGACAAACTGAAAACATGCTTTTAGAAATG
This sequence comes from Salvelinus sp. IW2-2015, assembly GCF_002910315.2. Taxonomy (NCBI): domain Eukaryota; kingdom Metazoa; phylum Chordata; class Actinopteri; order Salmoniformes; family Salmonidae; genus Salvelinus; species Salvelinus sp. IW2-2015. The sequence continues at coordinate 70,876 of NW_019943741.1, read as the reverse complement.
TTTGCAAATGTATTGACATTTAAATTTAGAAAGATACATAAGTATTCACACKCCTTTTTCTATGACACTCCAAATTGAGCTCAGGTGCAACAAATACCTTGTTTAATCATCCTTGAAATGTCACTACAACTTGATTGGAGTCCACCTATGGCCAATTCAATTGTTTCGACATGACTTAGAAAGAACCACACCTGTTTATATAAGGTCCAACAGTAGACAGTGCATGTCAGAGCAGGAACTATACCATGAAGTCCTATGTCCTTAGATCTACGAGATATAATTGTGATCAGGCATATATCTGGCACATATATCTGGCATATATAAAAAAATGTATAGAGTGTTCAAAGTTTCCAAGAGCACAGTGGTCTCCATCAATGGGAAATTTAAAATTTAAAAAATATGGAACTACCCAGGCTGCTAAGAGCTGTCCGTCCCACCAAACTGAGCAACCAGGCAAGAAGGATCTTGGTCAGGGAGGTGACCAAGAACCCAATGACCACTCTAACAGAACAGAGTTCCTTGGCTGAGATGGGAGAACCTGGCAGAAGGACAACAGTCTCTGCAGCACTTCACCAATCTGGGCTTTATGGGAGAGTGGCCAAACGGAAACCACATGACAACGTGCCTGGAGTTTGCAAAAAAAGTCACGTGAAAGGCTTTGAGAGCATAAGGCAAAATATTCTGTAGTCTGATGAGACAAAAATGTAACTCCTTGGCCTGAATGAAAACACTATGTCTGGAGGCACAGCTCATCACCCGTCTAACACCATCCCTACCGTGAAGCATGGTGGTGGCAGCATCATGCTACAGGGATGCTTTTCGGCAGCAGGGAGACTGGTAAGGAAGGAGGGAACAAAGAGTCAAATACAGGCAAATCCTTGATAAGAAGCTGCTTCAGAGTGCAAACGACCTTGGACTGGGGCGAAGATATACGTTCTGACAGGACAATGACCCAGAGCATACGGCCAAAGCATCGCTGGAATGGCTGTATCGTTGCGCAGCCATAGCAACGCTGGAATGGCTGTATCGTTGCGCAGCCATAGCAACGCTGGAATGGCTGTATCGTTGCGCAGCCATAGCAACGCTGGAATGGCTGTATCGTGACACAGCCAAAGCCCATTGAAAATCTGGAAAGATTTGTCGTGTCTTTGGCTATGCCGGATTAAGTGATATGACATGCTATTCTATAAAATTCTTTCTCTGTAATTAATATTACCTGATTAAGCTAATCATGTAAATGTAATTAACTAGAAAGTCGGGGCACCACGAAAGAGTGTTTATAGAGCTGTTATCTTCCGAATAAACTCTTAAAGACCTAGTAATATTTTACATTAATAGCAGTCAATATTAATCGTCACCTTATTTCAGTCTCATCTGAACATCGTAGAATTATTGGTTATCTTCACGAACCCTGGCTAACAAGTTGAATCAGCAATACAAACTTTGGTTTCATTATTTATTTACTAAATACCTAACTAATCACACAMAATTACATATACACAGAATGGATCATACGTTGATTACTAATTATGTCCTACAAGAAAACGTCCCTGGGGACAGAACCTGTATGACGGCTGGTTACACATAGAGAGGGGGTTGGGCTTGAATGAAAGCGTGGGAGGACTGAAGAACAAAGGGAGAAGCTTTGCTATCGTAAATACAGAATCTTATGCATTCTAAATAACCGCCCATTTGGAGAAGGAAAATGCAATAGGTCGGTTGTAGATGGAAGGCTGTGTTGCCCAACAGAGATCTTCCTGTCCTCGGAAGAATGTCTCTGGTGGTAAACTGGATACTCGGCAGTGTTGTTTGTTGGAAGAGATCTTTTGTCCGTCCTTTCCTAGACCACGTTTACAGCGGCCGCTGCTAACTCAATGGCTAGGAGGTATCACTTCTGTAGTGAATAAGAGTTCAAAGTTCATACCATTTGCAACCAAAG
>NW_019943741.1:63474-68257 GCF_002910315.2 Salvelinus sp. IW2-2015 | reverse complement strand
AGCCAGATGTCCTTAGATTTGTTCGCGCGCGCGCCACTGGTAGCTAGACATTTTCTTTCTCTCTTGTATTGAAAAGTTTACCGTCCGGTTGAAATATTATCGATTATTTATATTAAAAACAACCTGAGGATTGATTATAAAAAATGTTTGACATGTTTCCACGAACTTTACGGATACTATTTGGAATTTTCTTCTGCCCGTCGTGACCTGCACGAGCCTGTGGATTACTCAACAAAACACGCCAACCAAATGGAGGTTTTTGGATATAAAAATAATCTTTATCGAACAAAACAAACATTTATTGTGTAACTGGGAGTCTCGTGAGTGCAAACATCCGAAGATKATCAAAGGTAAGCGATTAATTTTATTGCTTTTCTGACTTTCGTGACCAAGCTACTTTGCTGCTAGCTGTTTTTAATGTTTTGTCTACTGAGAGATGTCCTCACACAAACGATTGGTTTGCTTTCGCTGTAAAGCTTTTTTTCTAAATCTGACACCCCAGGTGGATTAACAACAAGCTAAGCTGTGTTTTGTTATATTGCACTTGTGATTTCCTGAAAATTAAATATTTTTCGTAATTTAATTTGAATTTGACGCTCTGRAATTCAGCGGATYTTGACGAAAATGATCCCGCTAAAGGGATCGGTGCGCCAAGAGGTTTTTAAGTCYTCCTATCATTAATAAGAATGTCTCAGATGACAACCGAACTGACATCATATTCATTGAGTACCAACGCATTTTTTCAACTGGTTGGATTAACGAAATATGGTTCCTTTCCCCCCACCTTTTGATGTTCCCAGACACTATATGTTTAACAAAGGCTCTTCAAGAGTCTTTCTGTAGAGTCAAGAGAGAGAGGGAAGGGAGAAAGGTATTTATGGGGGGTTCATAAACCTACCCCCAGGCCAACGTCATGACAGACTTGAATATTGCAGTTCACCGCCACTCTCCATCTTTAACAGATCCTGAGAAAATCTGCAAAGAAGAATTGGAGAAAATCTCCAAATCCAGATGTGCACAGCTGATGCAGACATACCCAAGACAACTCAAAGCTGATGTAGACATACCCAAGACGACTCAAAGCTGACAGCAAGACAATACCCAAGACGACTCAAAGCTGATGTAGACCATACCCAAGACGACTCAAAGCTGACGCAGACATACTCCAAGACGACTCAAAGCTGATGTAGACATACCCAAGACGACTCAAAGCTGATGCAAGACATACCGAAGATGACTCAAAGCTGATTGCAGACATCCCAAAGGTGACTCAAAGCTGTAATCGCTGCAAAGGTGCTTCTACAAAGTATTGGTGTGAAATGTAAATTAGATATTTTTGTATTTCATTTAAAATGTGTAAATATTTCTAAAAACATGTTTTCACTTTGTCATTATGGGGTATCTTGTGAAGATTTGGTGAGAAAAAAAAATATTTAATCCATTTTGAATTCAGGCTTTAACACAACAAAATGTGGAATAAGTCAAGGGGTCCTGAATACTTTCAGAAAAGCCTGCTAATGAGGCAAATGCACACACACATTACAACAAGTCTGCATGCAGGCACGCACACACACATACACAAGTCTGCATGCAGCACGACACACACATACACAAGTCTGCATGCAGGCACGCACACACACATACACAAGTCTGCATGCAGGCAGCACAAACACACATACACAAGTCTGCATGCAGGCAGCACACACACATACACAAGTCTGCATGCCAGGCACGCACACACAATGCAGCACAAACATCCATGCACACGTGACAGGCACCACACACACATGCACGCACACAACACATGGCATGCACACTACCACAGTCAAGACAGCACACCCACACATACACACCATTGATCAGACAGGACGGAAAGTTTTCTTCATGGAGATTGGACAAGAGAGTACTCTTCAGTCACAATGCACATCAATCTATACACTTTAATACCAACCCCTGGACCAATTCTTTAACCCTGACCTCACTGTGAACCCAACATTGAAGATGAAGAGTTTCATTCTTAGAAACACTATAATATCCATTTTCAGAAATGTTGGTAAACTAAGCTTTTATTGTTTAAAGAAATTATGAAATAGAGTGGTGCGTTTTTATTTTCACTATCTAATCATTGCATGGGCTTGTTCAATGACAAAATGTATTTGTTTAAAATCTATCACTTGATCGGGTCATTTTCATGCTTATTTGCAAAATGCTACATAGCCTCCTTACTCTCAGATAAATAAGTACTACTGCTAAGTTTAAACACCGTCAAATGTTACAACAACAAAATGTTTTATTAAATAAAGAACTGCACAAATTATACATGTGACATCATATTTAAATCAGCACCCCATCAAACATACACATGAAAATCAGATTCAAACCCACCAGGCCACAACAACAAAAGTCAGAAATAACATTTAATTCATGCCTTACCTTTGAATATTTCTTCTGTTTGGCACTCCAATATGTTCCATTAAACATCACAATGGTCCTTTTGTTCGATAAATTCTGTCATTATATATCCAAAATGTCCATTTATTTGGCGCGTATGATTCAGAAAATACACCGGTTCAACTCCGCGCAACATGACTACACATTATCTAATTAGTTCACTGTAAACTTGATCCAAACATTTCAAACAACTTTCCTAATCCAACTTTAGGTATTTTTAAACGTAAATAATCGATAAAATTGAAGATGGAATAAACTGTGTTCAATGCTGGAGGAAAACAAAGTCGAGCGTATGCTTTCAGGTCGCGCACCTCAACCACAACAGTACACTTCACTCGACCCTCGTTCTGGACAGCCCTACTTCTTCATTTCTCAAAGGAAAAACATCAAACCATCTAAAACTGTTTGACATCTAGTGGAAGCGATAGGAAACTGCAAGCAACTGCCTTACATGTCTGACCAGACCTACGAGACGTCCGTGCCGCAGTGTCGCAAAAAAATAAAATTTAGAAATCAATGTTATTCAATTATTGCACCCACACATGCTCGCGCGCGCCAACTGAGCGTCTGCGATGCCAAGGGCTAAAATAGAAGTATTCCATTTTCTGACGAGATTTGCGCTGCCAAGTCCCTGCCTCTCCCAATCTCCGATCTCATGCGTTTATAGAAACAGTACCCCGACCTGCGTGCACGGTAGCCTCCTCCATCTGGTTATACCACGCATGGGTGATGAAAGACGAACTGTTTTGGCCGGTTGTCGTGGTAAATATGATGAAGTTCAGATGCCGATCACTCATATACGTTCAAAAGATGAAAAAGCTGGAAGGAGGAGAGATGCTAGAAACGATTCGTTGGCCGTTTTAATGTGTGAATAATTGTGGAGTAGAGGTCCTTGTGCATTTCAGGTAAAATAACAACTCAATGTTATATCGCAGGGAAAAATTAGCTAGCAACAGTCAAAGTTAGCTAAATAGGACAAATTAGCTTAGCAAGTGAAGCTAACTAGCTACATTTCCATACATGTTAATGCTTTTCGACCTGTCCCCAAATTTACTGTCATTGGTTTCAGAGTTTTTTTTTTTAAATATTTTAACCTGCGCGTCATGATCGCGTTTGTGTAAGGGGGTACAAAATTAAATGTTGCCCGTTAGCGGCACGATGGCGCACAACGCTCTGTGTCTCGCAGCCCGGTTTGTGTTCCGTGTTTAGAAAATTTTAGATTTCCATTGAAAACCCATTGAAAGAGAGTGACCTCAACAAAAAAAAAGATCCTGGATGGTTTTTGTCCTCGGGGTTTTTCGCCTGCCAAATATGTTATACTCACAGACATTTCAAACAGTTTTAGGAACTTCAGAAATGCTTCCTATCCAAATCTAATAATAATGCATATCCTAGCTTCTGGGCCTGAGTAGCAGGCAGTTTACTTTTGGGCACACTTTTTTCATCCGGACGGGAACTAGTGCCCCCTTAGCCCTTAAGAAGTTTTAAACACACATGTGGCCTTTAGCAATCATTTCTGATGAAAAAAAAACAAAGGTGAAAAATTTGTGGATATAGCGTTTTGTAAATAAACTCCTCAGTTTAGAATCCCTCACGCTATCCTTCTGTTCCCAACCAACACTGAACCAGCATAGACAACCTTTTCACCTTGTGTCTAAGATATCAATTTTAGAGTTTTGAATCTGTTTTTGAGTGAAATATCAAAACATGGCATGCTAATCGACAACCCACTAGCCTGTCTGACCGTGTTAACCTTATCCACAACCCCCTAGCCTGGTCTGACCGGTGTTTTAAACGAATCCACAACCCACTGCCTGTCTGACCGAGTGTTTAACTAATCCACAACCCACTAGCCTGTCCTGACCGGTGTTTAAATAATCCACACCCACTAGCGTCCTGACCGGTGTTTTAAACTATCCACAAACCACTTAGCTGTCTGACTCGGTGTTAAACTAATCCACAACCCACAGCTTTCTGACCGGGTTTAACTAATCCACAACCCACTAGCCTGTTCGACCGGTGTTTAAACTAATCCACAACCCACTAGCCTGTCTGACCGTGTTTTAAACTAATCCACAACCCACTAGCATGTCTGACCGGTGTTTAAAAACTTATCCAAACCCACTAGCTTGTCTGACGGTGTTTAAACTTATCACAACCCACTAGCCTGTCTGACCGGTGGTTTTAAAACTTTCCACAACCCACTAGCTGTCCTGACCGGTGTTTAAAACTTCATATCCACAACCCACCTAAGCCTGTCTGACCGGTGTTTTAACTTATCCCCAAAGCCTGCGGGCAGGAACCTAACCACATAGACACGACACACACAACA